>NC_068448.1:22257014-22557014 GCF_023373465.1 Oncorhynchus keta
TACTTTTTTCTTTACATAGTTGAATGTGCTGACAACAAAATCACGCAAAAATTATCAATGGAAATCAAATCTATCAACCCATGGAGGTCTGGATTTGGAGTCACACTCAAAATTAAAGTGGAAAACCACACTACAGGCTGATCCAACTTTGATGTAATGTCCTTAAAACAAGTCAAAATGAGGCTCAGTAGTGTGTGTGGCCTCCACGTGCCTGTATGACCTCCCTACAATGCCTGGGCATGCTCCTGATGAGGTGGCCTCCTGGATAGTCTCCTGAGGGATCTCCTCCCAGACCTGGACTAAAGCATCCGCCAACTCCTGGACAGTCTGTGGTGCAACGTGGCGTTGGTGGATGGTGCGAGACATGATGTCCCAGATGTGCTCAATTGGATTCAGGTCTGGGGAACGGGCGGGCCAGTCCATAGCATCAATGCCTTCCTCTTGCAGGAACTGCTGACACACTCCAGCCACATGAGGTCTAGCATTGTCTTGCATTAGGAGGAACCCAGGGCCAACCGCACCAGCATATTGTCTCACAAGGGGTCTGAGGATCTCATGCTCCAGTTTCAACTGACCTGAGCCCTAGGACCATGCCCCAGGACTACCTGACATGATGACTCCTTGCTGTCCCCAGTCCACCTGGCCGTGCTGCTGCTCCAGTTTCAACTGTTCTGCCTTATTATTATTTGACCATGCTGGTCATTTATGAACATTTCAACATATTGGCCATGTTCTGTTATAATCTCCACCCGGCACAGCCAGAAGAGGACTGGCCACCCCACATAGCCTGGTTCCTCTCTTGGTTTCTTCCTAGGTTTTGTCCTTTCTAGGGAGTTTTTCCTAGCCACCGTGCTTCTACACCTGCATTGCTTGCTGTTTGGGGTTTTAGGCTGGGTTTCTGTACAGCACTTTGAGATATCAGCTGATGTACGAAGGGCTATATAAATAAATGTGATTTGATTTGATTTGATCTCGGTACCTAATGGCAGTCAGGCTACCTCTGGCGAGCACATGGAGGGCTGTGCGGCCCCCCAAAGAAATGCCACCCCACCCCCACATGTGGACGTCGGGCCCTCATACTACCCTCATGGACTCTGTTTCTGACCGTTTGAGCAGACACATGCACATTTGTGGCCTGCTGGGGTTCATTTTGCAGGGCTCTGGCAGTGCTTATCCTGCTCCTCCTTGCACAAAGGCAGAGGTTGCGGTCCTGCAGCTGGGTTGTTGCCCTCCTACGGCCTCCTCCACGTCTCCTGATGTACTGGCCTGTCTCCTGGTAGCGCCTCCATGCTCTGGACACTACGCTGACAGACACAGCAAACCTTCTTGCCACAACTCGCATTGATGTTCCATCCTGGATGAGCTGCACTACCTGAACCACTTGTGTGGGTTGTAGACTCCGTCTCATGCTACCACTAGAGTGAAAGCACCGCCAGCATTCAAAAATGACCAAAACATCAGCCAGGAAGCATAGGAACTGAGAAGTGGTTTGTGGTCACCACCTGCAGAACCACTCCTTTATTGGGGGTGTCTTGCTAATTGCCTATAATTTCCACCTGTTGTCTATTCCATTTGCACAACAGCATGTGAAATTTATTGTCAATCAGTGTTGCTTCCTAAGTGGACAGTTTGATTTCACAGAAGTGAAATTTAATCCAAGTAAAAATCCCTGTCTTAGGTTCCCTGTCTTAGGTCAGTTAGGATCACCACTTTTACCATTTTAAGAATGTGAAATGTCAGAATAATAGCAGAGAGAACGATTTATTTCAGCTTTAATTTCTTTCATCACTTTCCTAGTGGATCAGAAATTTACATACACTCAATTAGTATTTGATAGCATTGTCTTTAAATTGTTTAACTTGGGTCAAACGTTTCGGGTAGCCTTCCACAAGCTTCCCACAATAAGTTGGGTGAATTTTGGCCCATTCCTCCTGACAGAGCTGGTGTAACTGAGTCAGGTTTGTAAGTCCTCCTTGCTCGCACACGCTTTTTCAGTTCTGCCCACAAATGTTCTACATGATTGAGGTCAGGGCTTTGTGATGGCCACTCCAATAGCTTGACTTTGTTGTCCTTAAGCCATTTTTCCACAACTTTGGAAGTATGATGCTGCCACACCCATGCTTCACGGTTGGGATGGTGTTCTTCGGCTTGAAAGCCTCCCCCTTTTTCCTCCAAACATAATAATGGTTATTGTGGCCAAACAGTTCCATTTTTGATTCATCAGACCATAGAACATTTCTCCAAAAAGTACAATCTTTGTCCCCATGTGCAGTTGCAAACTGTCGTCTGGCTTTTTTTGGAGCAGTGGCTTCTTCCTTGCTGAGCGGCCTTTCAGGTTATGTCTATATACAACTCGTTTTACTGTGGATATAGATGCTTTTGTACCTGTTTCCTCCAGCATCTTCACAAGATCCTTTGCTGTTGTTTTGGGATTGATTGCACCAAAGTACATTCATCTCTAGGAGACAGACCGCGTCTCCTTCCTGAGCGGTATGAAGGCTGCGTGGTCCCATGGTGTTTATACTTGCATACTATTGTTTGTACAGGTGAACGTGGTACCTTCAGGCATTTGGAAATTGCTCCTAAGGATGAACCAGACTTGGAGGTCTACAATTCTTTTTTCTGAGGTTTTGGCTGATTTCTTTTGATTTTCCCATGATGTCAAGCAAAGAGACACTGAGTTTGAAGGTAGGCCTTGAAATGCATCCACAGGTACACCTCCAATTGACTCAAATTATGTCCATTAGACTATCAGAAGCTTCTAAAGCCATGGCAGCATTTTCTGGAATTTTCCAAGCTGTTTAAAGGCACAGTCAACTTAATGTACCCACTGGAATTGTGATTGAACAATTTTTGGAAAAATGAATTGTGTTATGCACAAAGTAGATGTCCTAACTGTCCTGATCGTCTAATGAATTAACAGACCAAGGCGCAGCGTACGTAGAGTTCCACATGTTTAAGCAAGTGAAACTCACAAAAACAACAAAGAAGAATAAACGATACATGACGCAAATGCAGTGCTCCCAGGCAACTACACACATGATCCCACAAAAAACGGTGGGGAAATGGCTCCCCAATCAGAGACAACGATAAACAGCTGCCTCTGATTGGGAACCATACCAGGCCAACATAGAAATAATTAACCTAGATAGGAACACCCCCCTAGTCACACCCCGACCTAACCAAAATAAAGAATAACAAGGCTCTCTATGGTCAGGGCGTGAAGGTACTCTCCCCCCCTCCCACAAAGGTGCGGACTACGGCCACAAAACCTGAAACCAACTGGGGAGGGTAGGGGTGGTGACTAGTGTTGGTGGCGGCTTCGGTGCAGGTCTTTGCCCCCACCCAGACCACAGGTCTGGCCTTTGAGCGGGGTAGAATGCCGTGCCCAGACTGGGCATCGGCGCAGAGGAGGGCCCCGGCCATGGAGCTGGGTTGTACGCCGCACTCGGACTGGGTACCGGTGTGGAAGAAGGCTCCGGCCATGGAGCTGAGTTGACCGCCGTGCCTGGACTGGGCACCGGTACAGAGGAAGGCTCCTGCCATGGAGCGGGACCGGACGCCATGCCTGGACTGGGCACTGGCGCATACGAAGGCTCCTCCCATGGAGTGGGACTGGACGCCGTGCCTGGACTGGACATCGGCGCAGAGGAAGGCTCCTCCCATGGAGTGGGACTGGACGCCGTGCCTGGACTGGACACCGGCACAGAGGAAGGCTCCTGCCATGGAGCGGGACTGGACGCCGTACTCGGACTGGGCATCGGCGCAGAGGAAGGCTCCTGCCATGGAGCGGGACTGGCCTCGAACCGTCGCCTGAAGCTCCGAACAGGGGACTGTCGCCTGAAGCTCTGGACCGGGGAGGCGCACTGGAGGCCTGATGCGTGGGGCCGGCACAGGTGGGACTGGGACTGGTGACACGCACTTCAGGGCGAGTGCGGGGAGCAGGCACAGGACGTACCGGACTGGGGACACACCCTTCAGGGAGAGTGCGAGGAGGAGGCACAGGACGTACTGGACTGTGGAGGCGCACTGGAGACCTGGTGCGTAGAGCTAGCACAGATGGTGTCGGGACAATGACACACTTCGCATGGCGAGTGCGGGAAGCTAGCGCAGGACGTACTGGGCTGTGGAGGCGCACTGAAGACCTGGTGCGTAGGGCCGGCACAAATTGTCCCGGAATGGTGACACACACTTCAGGGCAAGTACGTGGAGGAAAAACAGGACGTACCGGACTGGGGAGGCGCACTGGAGGCCAGATGCGTGAAACCGGTGCAGATGACACCGGATTGGTGTCACGCTCCTTAGCACACTCACGCTGCAGCACTCTCATCGCCACCACCTCTCTCCGGAATCTTTCATCGAGTTCCTCCATCGACTCCCTGACGGTCTCTGGCTCATTCCTTGGCTCCGCCAACCACCCGTGTGCCGCCCCCCACCCCCCCAAAAAATTCTGGGCTGTCTTTTGGGCTTACTCTGTGGCTGCGAACCCCGGCGTCGTCGCTATCCTCCCTTCTCTCCCTGCGTCTGCTTCCACGGGAAGCTTTTGTCTCCAGCCATAATTTCCTCCCAAGTCCAGGATGTCTTCTCTTCCTTTAACTCCTCCAAAGTGCAGGATACCTTCTCTTCCCGGGCACGCTGCTTGGTCCTGTTGTGGTGGGATCTTCTGTCACAATCGTCTAATGAATTAACGGACCAAGGCGCAGCGTACGTAGAGTTCCACATGTTTAAGCAAATGAAACTCACAAAAACAACAGAGAAGAATAAACGATACATGACGCAAATGCAGTGCTCCCAGGCAACTACACACAAACAAGATCCCACAAAAACCAGTGGGGAAATGGCTCCCCAATCAGAGATAACGATAAACAGCTGCCTCTGATTGGGAACTATACCAGGCCAACATAGAAATAATTAAACTAGATAGGAATACCCCCCCTAGTCACACCCCGACCTAACCAAAATAGAGAATAACAAGGCTCTCTATGGTCAGGGCGTGATACTAACTAACTGACTTTAAAAAAAAACTATAGTTTGTTAACAAGGAATTTGTGGAGTCGTTGAAAAACGAGTGTTAATGACTCTAAGTGTATGTAAACCTCCGACTTCAACTGAATATACATACTTCAACTGTATATATACTGTACAGATCACTGCACCTGTACATAGCCCATCTGTAAACAGCCCATCTATCTACCTACCTCATCCCCATACTGGTATTTATTTATTTATCTTGCTCCTTTGCACCCCAGTATCTCTACTTGCACATTCATCTTCTGCACATCTACCATTCCAGTGTTTAATTGCTATATTGTAATTACTTCGCCACCATGGCCTATTTATTGCCTTAACTCCCTTATCTTACCTCATTTGCACTCACTGTATATAGACTTTTTATTTTCTTTTGTTCTGCTGTATTATTGACTGTATGTTTTATTTATTCCATGTGTAACTCTGTGTTGTTGTATGTGTCGAGTTGCTATGCTTTATCTTGGTAGTTCGCAGTTGCAAATGAGAACTTGTTCTCAACTAGTCTACCTGGTTAAATAAAGGTTAAATAAATGTTTTTAAATAAAAAAACTGTAAAAAAAACATATGTATTAAATTATGTGAGCTAAACATAACAAAAACACACATATTTTATATATATATATATATATATATATATATATATGTGCTTTTTTATATTACGCTCACATAATTTAATTTCAATGTATGCATTAAGGTTAATATGGCTAATTAAGTGACTGTCAGTGACTGGCATAACAAGAGAAAACCTGCTGAGGCACAACCACATTTTTTAAATGCATCTTGTGTATTCTACTATTCTAACTCTCAACAGTAATTATTTTTAATTTGTTCACTCTGATATGTCACGACCCACATTAACATGGTGCTTGTCTACGGAGCAGCAAGGGGAACTGCCCCTCCCTTCCTTACTTTAAGGCTATGCTCAAATCAGCAAGGGAAACTGCCCCTCCCTTCCTTACTTTAAGGCTATGCTCAAATCAGCAAGGGGAACTGCCCCTCCCTTCCTTACTTTAAGGCTATGCTCAAATCAGCAAGGGAAACTGCCCCTCCCTTCCTTACTTTAAGGCTATGCTCAAATCAGCAAGGGAAACTGCCCCTCCCTTCCTTACTTTAAGGCTATGCTCAAATCAGCAAGGGGAACTGCCCCTCCCTTCCTTACTTTAAGGCTATGCTCAAATCAGCAAGGGAAACTGCCCCTCCCTTCCTTACTTTAAGGCTATGCTCAAATCAGCAAGGGGAACTGCCCCTCCCTTCCTTACTTTAAGGCTATGCTCAAATCAGCAAGGGAAACTGCCCCTCCCTTCCTTACTTTAAGGCTATGCTCAAATCAGCAAGGAAACTGCCCCTCCCTTCCTTACTTTAAGGCTATGCTCAAATCAGCAAGGGGAACTGCCCCTCCCTTCCTTACTTTAAGGCTATGCTCAAATCAGCAAGGGAAACTGCCCCTCCCTTCCTTACTTTAAGGCTATGCTCAAATCAGCAAGGGAAACTGCCCCTCCCTTCCTTACTTTAAGGCTATGCTCAAATCAGCAAGGGGAACTGCCCCTCCCTTCCTTACTTTAAGGCTATGCTCAAATCAGCAAGGGAAACTGCCCCTCCCTTCCTTACTTTAAGGCTATGCTCAAATCAGCAAGGGGAACTGCCCCTCCCTTCCTTACTTTAAGGCTATGCTCAAATCAGCAAGGGAAACTGCCCCTCCCTTCCTTACTTTAAGGCTATGCTCAAATCAGCAAGGGAAACTGCCCCTCCCTTCCTTACTTTAAGGCTATGCTCAAATCAGCAAGGGGAACTGCCCCTCCCTTCCTTACTTTAAGGCTATGCTCAAATCAGCAAGGGAAACTGCCCCTCCCTTCCCTACTTTCAGGCTATGCTCAAATCAGCAAGGGAAACTGCCCCTCCCTTCCCTACTTTCAGGCTATGCTCAAATCAGCAAGGGAAACTGCCCCTCTCTTCCCTACTTTCAGGCTATGCTCAAATCAGCAAGGGAAACTACCCCTCCCTTCCCTACTTTCAGGCTATGCTCAAATCAGCAAGGGAAACTGCCCCTCCCTTCCTTACTTTAAGGCTATGCTCAAATCAGCAAGGGAAACTGCCCCTCCCTTCCCTACTTTCAGGCTATGCTCAAATCAGCAAGGGAAACTGCCCCTCCCTTCCCTACTTTCAGGCTATGCTCAAATCAGCAAGGGAAACTGCCCCTCCCTTCCCTACTTCCAGGCTATGCTCAAATCAGCAAGGGAAACTGCCCCTCCCTTCCCTACATTCAGGATATGCTTCTTTATTGAGTAAAATGTGCTTATTATGACTGTGATATGCAGTTGTCTCACCTTAAGATGAATGCAGTAACTGTAAATCTCTCTGGAGCTAAATGACTAAAATGTAAATGTAGCATACTTTAGAAAGGATGCATTAAGGTGTCTAACAGAATAAATGTGACAAAAACAAATGAGGACATTACATGTATTTCTATAGCTTCCAAAATATATTTTAGTGAAGGAGTGCCAAGATGGAGGCACAGTGGCTTCAACACAGCACCCCTATCAGTCATCTAGTGTATAAATCATGGGTTCAGACAGACAAAACTGTCTGTTATTCTCTTGCATTGCTGTAAACACTGTCAGTGTAATGTTGCATTGTAGTGTCAGTGTAATGTAGCATTGTAATGTCAGTGTAATGTGGCATTGTAATGTCAGTGTAATGTGGCATTGTAGTGTCAGTGTAATGTATCATTGTAATGTCAGTGTAATGTGGCATTGTAGTGTCAGTGTAATGTAGCATTGTAATGTCAGTGTAATGTGGCATTGTAATGTCAGTGTAATGTGGCATTGTAGTGTCAGTGTAATGTAGCATTGTAATGTCAGTGTAATGTGGCATTGTAATGTCAGTGTAATGTGGCATTGTAATGTCAGTGTAATGTGGCATTGTAGTGTCAGTGTAATATAGCATTGTAATGTCAGTGTAATGTGGCATTGTAATGTCAGTGTAATGTGGCACTGTAGTGTCAGTGTAATGTAGCATTGTAATGTCAGTGTAATGTGGCATTGTAATGTCAGTGTAATGTAGCATTGTAATGTAGCATTGTAATGTCAGTGTAATGTTGCATTGTAGTGTCAGTGTAATGTTGCATTGTAGTGTCAGTGTAATGTGGCATTGTAATGTAGCATTGTAATGTCAGTGTAATGTTGCATTGTAGTGTAGCATTGTAATGTCAGTGTAATGTGGCATTGTAATGTCAGTGTAATGTGGCATTGTAATGTCAGTGTAATGTGGCATTGTAATGCCAGTGTAATGTGGCATTGTAATGTCAGTGTAATGTTGCAATGTAATGTCAGTGTAATGTGGCATTGTAATGTCAGTGTAATGTGGCATTGTAATGTCAGTGTAATGTTACATTGTAATGTCAGTGTAATGTGGCATTGTAATGTCAGTGTAATGTGGCATTGTAATGTCAGTGTAATGTGGCATTGTAATGTCAGTGTAATGTGGCATTGTAATGTCAGTGTAATGTTGCATTGTAATGTCAGTGTAATGTGGCATTGTAATGTCAGTGTAATGTGGCATTGTAATGTCAGTGTAATGTTGCAATGTAATGTCAGTGTAATGTTGCAATGTAATGTCAGTGTAATGTGGCATTGTAATGTCAGTGTAATGTTGCAATGTAATGTCAGTGTAATGTTGCATTATAATGTCAGTGTAATGTGGCATTGTAGTGTCAGTGTAATGTTGAAATGTACATGAATAGCAGATCATTTCTCATTTAACTGAGTCTAATTTGGATGTGTATTTATGCATTTTTGTGAAAAGCCCTGGGACCGGTTTCCAAAAAGCATCTTAAAGCTAAGTTCATCCTTAAGGCTAAGTTCATCCTTAAGATGCTTTTGGGAAACCGGTCCCAGAACAAAGCACAAAACCTCAAGAGACATGCAGTGTTTTAGAAAACCGTGAAATTGTTCTCTTTTATTTGGCATCATGGAGTTTTTAGAAATTCTGTATTTACAATATTGTCATGTGGTGAGTTCTTTTAATTTAAGAATTTTATTTAAACGGAAATTTCAGCCTTTGGATGAAAGGAAAACATGCTTTACTATCAAACTGTCGGTATATTCTGTTTGGAATGCTGATGGTCTAGCTACATGCCTATGTGATCATCTTGACACACCCTTTGCCATCTGGCCTTCACAGGTTGCATGAGAGCACTGGTGGTAACCATGAATCTGCCAATAGAACAGTGGTGTATGTGTCTCAGTTCTGTCGGTGTATCCTCCCTTTATCCAGGCAGAGGCTCTCTTGTGTGCTCTTTGGAGGCATTGGGTACAGACTGATTGGGCCACAGTGCATACAAACAGGTTCCATGCTACATCACCCAGACGGGACAGAGAACAGAAGTCTCAGTGATAAACCACCACTGTTTTACTCCCCACCCCTGCTTGTTTGGGTCTCAGACAGTGGCTCACACAGTCTGCCAGAGAACTTTGCTGTCTATAAAATCTAAACACCTTTTGTGTGGTTAGAGCTCCCTCCCTTGGGCATACCTTTATGTATCGCTTATTACACAATTGTTGGAACGCTTGATCAGTGAAGTGATTTGATTTTACACTATATCAATACACACTGACCCGGCATGTGGTCTCTGTCATCAAGGCTGACCTCTGAAAAGGGGTCAATGAATTTACCGCCAGTCTCCCTTGCATGCTTCAGACTACACACACACACACACAGACACACACACACACAGACACACACACACATAGGCAGCCAAGCATACACACAAGCACGCAGACACACACACACCCGGGGGATCAGCGAAGTCACTCAAGCCTACCTATTCATCCCTGCTCTGTCAAGCGCTCAAATCAATTAATCCTGTCATCTTTTGAGGGCAAACAGCAGAAAAATAGCCCTCTTTATCCTTCCTTCCTTCTTTCCTTTCCTCCCTTTTTCTTTTTCCCATTCTGTCTTTTCCTTTCCTTTGCCTGACTCATTAGTCTTGCATTCATGTTCTCTTTCTTGGCTTTGCCTCAGGCACCAGATGCAACTCTGATAACTGGCCCAGACTCACATGTCCTGACTCTTTGACATACGACCATAACAATAGAATAACAATCCATACAGTATACATCCCTATGCTTGTTGTGACACGTCTGATACATGAGAACATATAGATATTGAAGCTGATTCCTGGGCATTATCTTTTTATGTGGGGTGTTTATTCAGTCTCACAGACATTACCACAAACTCATGAAGCAAAAACTATATTCACATGGTACATGGGAGCACACCTAGATCTTGCAGTTGCCAAATGTTGCTGTTTGCTGAGGCTGTAACCGTGGCAACCCTTCAGTGCACCCCCTGGACAAAAACTATTTTGGTGCTGAGCTAAAATGCCTACATTTAATGAATGATGCATCTTTGTCAGATAAAAAGATAATCATGAATATTCCTGCATTATTGTTTTTTTTACAATAATAATCAGACTCTTTAGATTGATGTTATTGTTCTTTTTCTTTTTCTCTTTGTGTTTTTGTTCTAATAGTCCATCATTAGGGTGGTTGTAGTTACATTGTTCATGGTCATTTTACTGTGTGCACCTCTGTAATTGCTTGTGGGTGTTATTACTTTGAACTGTTAATCAATAGTTTGATCATTTTAATTAATACATGCATATGGCTTGTTCATATGGATGGGGTGTTGAAACCATTGAGCATACAAATCTGTCAGCTGGTTTGCTGAATGACTGACATTAGACCGATATGACGTCAGCATATTGATGCCCGTCTCTGTTGCTACAGGTGATACCACCAGAGCATTGTGACTGAGTTGTGGCTGAGCACGACTCGAGATACAGTGCCTTCGGAAAGTATTCAGACCCCTGGACTTTTTCCACATGTTGTTAGGTTACAGCCTTATTCATGTTTTCCTCATTAATCTACACACAATACCCCATAATGACGAAGCAAAAACAGGTTTTTAGAAATGTTTGCTAATA
The DNA here is from genome assembly GCF_023373465.1 of Oncorhynchus keta. Lineage (NCBI taxonomy): Eukaryota > Metazoa > Chordata > Actinopteri > Salmoniformes > Salmonidae > Oncorhynchus > Oncorhynchus keta. Next base: position 22,268,026 of record NC_068448.1, read on the forward strand.
AAAAAACAGATTTTACATTTGCATAAGTATTCAGACCCTTCACTCAGTACTTTGTTGAAGCACCTTTGGCAGCGATTACAGCCTTGAGTCTTCTTGGGTACGACGCTACAAGCTTAGCACACCTGTATTTGGGGAGTTCCTCCCATTCTTCTCTGAAGATCCTCTCAAGCTCTGTGAGGTTAGATGGATAGCGTTGCTGCACAACTATTTTCAAGTCTCTATAGAGATGTTCGATCGGGTTCAAGTCCGGGCTCTGGCTGGGTCACTCAAGGACATTCAGAGACTTGTCCCGAAGCCACTCCAGCATTGTCTTGGCTGTGTACTTAGGGTCGTTGTCATGTTGGAAAGTGAAACTTCACCACAGTGTGAGGTCCTGAGCTCTCTGGAGCAAGTTTTCATCAAGGATCTCTCTGTACTTTGTGTGACAGTATAACTTTAAACCGTCCCCTCACCCATACCCGGGCGCGAACCAGGGACCCTTTGCACACACTAACAACAGTCACCCACGAAGCATCGTTATCCATCGCTCCACAAAAGCCGCGGCCCTTGCAGAGCAAGGGGAACCACTACTTCAACGTCTCAGAGCAAGTGACGTCACCGATTGAAACGCTATTTAGCGTGTACCACCGCTGACTAGCCAACTGTTTCACATCCGTTACACTAGCTCTATTCATCTTTCCCTCGATCCTGACTAGTCTCCCAGTCCCTGCCGCTGAGAAACATCCCTACAGCATGATGCTGCCACCACCATGCTTCAACGTAGCGATGGTGCCAGGTTTTCTCCAGACATGACACTTGCCAATAAGGCCAAAGAGTGACTTTTACTGAAGAGTGGCTTCCGTCTGGAAACTCTAACATAAAGGCCTGATTGGTGGAGTTCTGCAGAGCTGGTTGTCCTTTTGGAAGGTTCTCCCCTCTCCACAGAGGAACTTGAGCTCTGGCAGAGTGACCATCATCGGGTCCTTGGTCACCTCGCTGACCAAGGCCCTTCTCCCCTGATTGCTCAGTTTGGCTGGGCAGCCAGCTCTAGGAAGAGTCTTGGTGGTTCCCAACTTCTTCCATTTAAGAATGATGGAGGCCACTGTGTTCTTGGGGACCTTCAATGCTGCAGACATTTTTTGGTTCCCTTCCCCAGTTCTGTGCCTCGACGCAATCCTGTCTCTGAGCTCTACGGACAATTTCATCGACCTTATGAGCTCTACGGACAATTTCATCGACCTTATGCACGGTCAACTGTGGGACCTTATATAGACAGGTGTGTGCCTTTCCAAATCATGCCCAATCAATTAAATTTACCACAGGTGGACTCCAATCAAGTTGAAGATACATCTCAAGGATGTTCAATGGAAATAGGATGGACCTGAGCTCAACTTCGAGTCTCACAGTAAAGAGTCTGAATACTTATGTAAATAAGGTATTTCTGTTTTTAATTTTAATACATTTGCTAAAGATTCTAAAAACATGTTTACGCTTTGTCATTATGTATTGTGTGTAGATTTCTGAGGAACTGTTTTTAAAAAAAATCAATTTTAGAATATGGCTGTAAAGTAACAAAATGTGGAAAAGTCAATGGGTCTGAATACAACAACACATACTGTCATTAGATTACAGACAGACAGACACTGTATCAGAAAGGTGTCAATATGAATAAGCTGTGACAGTATCAAGAGAGCAAGAGAGGAGGAGAGGGGAGAATGTTAAAAGGCTTGGTACTACAGTAGGCTAGGAGAGAGAGAGAGAGAGAGAGAGAGCGAGAGAGAGAGCGAGAGAGAGAGAGCGAGAGAGAGAGAGAGAGAGAGAGAGAGAGAGAGAGAGAGAATGTTAAAAGGCTTGGTACTACAGTAGGCTAGGAAAGAGAGAGAGAGAGAGAGAGAGAGAGAGAGAGAGAGAGAGAGAGAGAGAGAGAGAGAGAGAGAGAGAGAGAGAAATGTTAAAAGGCTTGGTACTACAGTAGGCTAGGGAGAGAGTGAGAGAGAGAGAGAGAGAGAGAGAGAGAGAGAGAGAGAGAGAGAGAGAGAGAGAGAAAGAAAGAGAGAGAAACTCACCTGGAACATGACCCTGTACTGTTCCTCAGGCTTCTGAATCATACACATGTTACACCCCATGGTGTCCTGGACTCAGGCCAGGCGGGGCCAAACTAGTCCAGGAGAACAGTACCTTAAAACACCTCTCTCTCCCTTCGGTGTGGCAGTCAGAGAGCTCCCCACAGACCTACAGGTCCTGAGTGTCAACCCCTATTATTTCAGGGCACTGTGGATTATGGATATCAGAGTTTCTCTGTCCCCAAAAACAGGCTGTGTCCCTGTGTCCTGTTCCTATCCTCGTTCCAGATGTCAAGTTTTACAATCCAAACCTAATCCCTACATTTAAAAAAGGGTTTTGGGTGTCCTCCCATCTGTTTCTGTCCCCATTGCAGAGTGCACATATCTTTGTTTGTCTTCATAAGCGTGGAGTGGTTATGTTCAGGTTAGGTTTTGCGTGACTTCATCATGATTTTTGGACTGGTGAGTCAGAGGGAGGGAGGGGGGTGGGACTCAGAGATGAGTAAGTTGACAAGGGAGCTGAGGATGGGTTGAAAGGACTGACAGTTGATCGGTGTTATTGGGTTGTATTGTATTTAAGACAGTCCATCATAACTATTTAATAATGATTCAATCACCTGTCAATAATAATCATGCATGTGACCTAGACCTAAAGTGTATGCAGCCTAATTCTGCATGATTTCTGTTGAACAGTCACCTTTTGAGCTGTCTCTCTCAACTAGCTGAGACTTTTTCCATAATGGAACTCAACGTGAACTCGCCCACTCCTTTCCCTGGTCTCACGCTCAGCTCAGCTAATCCTCAGCACTCTTTTAAAGAAACTCTTTCAAAGTTTCAGATGCAATCAGGCACAGATATCAACTAACTACTTGCCCTCTTTTTCCCCCAACACTCCCTCTCGATTTTCCCACCTTCTTCGCCTTTCCAGGTTTAGAACGATTGTTCAAGTCTGGCTTGTGTGATAAGTTATCCCTCTGACGGCCTTTTTCTCAGGTTTCACTTTTCTTTTGCTCTGGTACTTTCACCTTTTCAGGATCAATGGACTCCTCAGTACTTTTTCATTGGTGCTTGGGGTCATTGACATCTTCTGGTTTACCTCCATTGAAATAGACCAAGAGGAGAGAGAGATAATCTGCCCACTGAACAATCTATCCTACTGCCTAAATCTCAAGCCCTGGCTGTTGAGCTAAGATTAGCAGTATGTATTGGCTACACGAAACCCAATAACACGCACACCTGCACACGAATCCCAGTGAGGCAACAACAGACGAGGAAACTGCTGTCTCAAATGCACCTCTCTGCTTGATGTTGTGTATCTGTCAGAATAACAGATGCTAAGAACCACTTTTAGGATACAACTGTTTCACTGACACTGGTCTACATACAAAATGTATATCATGTAAATTATCACTGTGGAGTGTTTGAGGAAACTAGACGGTTGTCTGCAGAAGGTGTGTGAGACAATCTGGTAGATTCAGCTTCAGGTGTTCTTTCAGGTTTCTATCCAGCTCTTTTGACAGTTATGGCTCATTGATAAGCTAAACCAGGGCATTTCCAATCAACTGAAACACTGGAGGCTATTGATCTGGGGTGTCACTGAATGGAAAATTATAATTAAATTATAGGCCTGTTAGAGAACAGGAACCCTCCTACTCAGTCATGTGCAATAATCTATATCAAAACCTCTAAGGGATCAATTACATGTTGTGTTTTCAGGACTATTGGTGAAATCAGGACGAGTCAACATTAAGAACACCAATGATAAGCCATGTGTAAAACAATGGGCTTTTCATTAGAAATATAAGGTTTAAGGGTCTTTGTTTTCCTCATTAAAATGTGTTGATTGAATGTATGCCTCTCTCATTGCTATCTATCATTCAATCCGTCCTTCACCTGTTTAAGTGGACTAATTCAGTGTATTGACTTCCATCCTGCACTCCTTCTCTCATTATCCACTAAGATAATGCATGCTGAAGTGGAAACGTACGGCATTATACTGTAACCGTGTAACCATTTACAGCCTGTATCTCTCCTGACTGTCTCGGTCTCATTACCTTTAACAGATTAAACGTTTAAGTCTCATCAGCACTTCCTCCAGAAGGCCCTGCAATCTGGACATCACTCCACATGTTATGCTTTCAAAGGTTCACTTCTGCCCAGCCAAGCTACTGTCAAAAACAAGGTGTTAGCTTCTGTAATCCTTCCTCAAAGCCTCACTGACTGCACCTACCTGTACTATCTCCAGACACTCAGTGTTATCCTTGACACTGGCACATACTCACAGTATATAACCAACTGCAATATAAAAGATCAACACAGACACACAGAGACATGCACACACACTTGTAAAAAAAAACTCCCAGTCTGTCAGGCTAGGCAGTAAGCACCAGAGCCAATGCCAGTCTAGCTGTAGAACTGTGTCAGACAGTCACAGCAGGTGCTGAAAGCCAAACAGGCGTGTCAAATGTCCCAACGGTTCCTACGCTCTCTCCATGTTCAGTTCCACATTGAGCCTTTCATCGCATGAGGATGTACGCAAATTCTAATTCTGACCTGGCCACTATTGTAAAACCTCTAGTTTGAGACCCACAGTCTGTCATGTGAATGATCTGAGTCTAACAGGTATGGACTCTACAGATCCACGAAGGAAAGAAGGAGAGGAGATGTAAAATGTAGTGATGAGAAATGACAGAAAATTAGAGCATTTTCTCTTGCAGGACTTCTGCCACTCTATGTCCTCACAAACAAAAACAAAGCTTAAACTAGAGCCCAGAAAAAGAAAGTTCATCCATCTTCTACTGCAGGAAGAAAATAACATCAAATCAAGAATGTGAGGTACCAGATCTGCAGTAATAATCCACCTTTTGTCTGTTGGTCATTCTTTAAAAAATCCGCAATTAGAAACAAAAGCGTTGGGAGGGACAAAAGCGTCCATCCAGGTGGTTTATAGAGCCAGAGTGTAAAGCACACTGCCTCCCTCAGGTTGGACATAAATCCCAATCACCACACTCAGAAGATGATAGAAATCACTGACGGCTGATTGGGGGATTGTCTTGGCTTCTCCCCTCAGGCACGACAGTAAATGCACTCCCCCACTGCAGAGGGGAACACAAAGGCGTTCCTGCCCAGCGGTAAGGAGCCTGCTGATCCGCGCACAGCACTATCAAGCATGTCTGCTACTGCTGAATAGGATTCTACTGGATGCAACACTGTTCTCTCTCTCTCTCTCTCTCTGGCTTTCCAGAGGTAGGCTCTGGCCCCCTCCCCTAGTCCCCCCATTTGCTACCCCTCCTCCCCCTCTTGCTCTCTCTCTTGCTGCCTTCTCTCTCCCTCTTTCTCTGTCTCTCTCTCTGTGGGAAACACAGGGCATGCTCCAGAAAGCCTGATGATCGGTTTTCACTATGCAGGTAGAACAGAGCTGAAGGAGAGAGAGAGAGAGAGAGAGAGAGAGAGAGAGAGAGAGAGAGAGAGAGAGAGAGAGAGAGAGAGAGAGAGAGAGAGAGAGAGAGAGAGAGAGAGAGAGAGTAAGCTACTACAATCTACATTAAATAATGAACAGTCAAGGAGCACTATCAATAAACATTTGTCAATATTCATATATAATGTGACATACTGTATGTATCCCTACAAGTATCAATTGCTTAATGATAAGGTACCAAGAATAATATGGGATAATGTACTGTACTAGACAAACAGAAATGGCCAAAGGAGGTAGAGAGCCTCTAACCGCCTGTGAATTGGAGGTAGAGAGCCTCTAACCGCCTGTGAATTGAAATGAGTTGAAGCGCTGACACACAGAAGGAAGAAAATGAGAAGGAAAAGAGAGGGAGACAGAACAATTGGATAACAGGTGTATGATGGGATGGATTTAAAGATGGAACACAGCCAAGGAATGTGAAGTACATGACTGTGTGGGAGAGAGTGGGAGATGGAGAAAAAGAGGGGGTGGGGTGGAGACAGGGAGGGCTTTCAGCAGTACTGCATTCAAAATGCAAACAATACAAACCTGTAAATGCTGCAATCATGTGGATAACAAAAAGGTTTAAATGCTGTGTATATGCACCTGTTTTGTTTGCACAATACTTGTGTATTCCCTCAAGTTATATATTTTCATTGACTTACCTTGACCCTCTCTCCCTCTCTGAATATCAAGCTGCATTTTAGTGCTGTTCATTGTCTAATTTCAATTTTAAACACAGCTCTGTCGGCACATTTGCAACAATCACACTGCCAATTGTTTTAGAACCAAGTAGAGCTATGAGACACAGACCAGGGGACGGGGCGGATTAAATCAGTGAATCCCTGTAAACTGAACACTGTAAGAAAGAACAAATATTAAAAATACAATTATAGCCTCCAAACAACTATTTAAAAAATGATATTTTTTACATTATTTCAGTATTTCTCTCCCCCTCTCCCCTGTCGTCCTCTCTCCTGTCTTCCTCTCCCCTGTCGTCCTCTCTCCTGTCTTCCTCTCTCCTGTCTTCCTCTCTCCTGTCTTCCTCTCCCGTCGTCCTCTCTCCTGTCTTCCTCTCTCCTGTCTTCCTCTCTCCTGTCTTCCTCTATCCTGTCTTCCTCTATCCTATCTTCCTCTCTCCTGTCTTCCTCTCTTCTGTCTTCCTCTCTCCTCTCTTCCTCTCTCCTGTCTTCCTCTCTCCTGTCTTCCTCTCTTCTCTCTTCTTCTATCCTGTCGTCCTCTCTCCTGTCTTCCTCTCTCCTGTCTTCCTCTCTCCTGTCTTCCTCTCTCCTGTCTTCCTCTCTCCTGTTTTCCTCTCTTCTGTCTTCCTCTCTCCTGTCTTCCTCCCTCTACCAACATAAATACCCTGTCAATAGTCAGGACACTGTGTTAATCTAACACACATACACACACACACACACACACACACACACACACACACACACACACACACACACACACACACACACACACACACACACACACACACACACACACACACACACACACACACACACACACACACACACACACACACACACACACACACACACACACACACACACACACACACACACACACACACACACACACACACACACACACACACACACATACACACACACACACACACACCTCAATGCACTTACTCTTATAAAAATGCATAAATCAAAGCATGTATTTGTCCATAACACTGAAATACCATCACAAACCTTTGTCCGATACAGACCACACATAATAAATGTATTCATTGACTGGCTATGTATTTGGTAAATGGAGCCATAGACCCTCTCTGTCTGTCTGAGCCAGTTTGAAACAGGATTTCACGCTGTCTGTGTCTGTCTGACTGACCCAACAGGCTTACAGACAGTTCAGTTCAGCGTGTCTGAGTAAGCTGCAGAGCTCCCTACATTTTACTGAACACACACACACTTACACTCAGATCTCAGTCAGACTCGGTTATCCTCATGCGTCACCCTCTCCAAAACGTGAGGCTGCTGAAGATCTCTATCTTGACAAAAGATGTCAAAATACCAGCATAGAAAAACTGTCTAGAATATCAACTGCCTATTCTGCAAGACAGAACAAAAAGAGGGATCTATTTCATCACAGTGCATTCTTGTCTATCCTAAATATTAATGTTTGCCATTTCACTATCCTTGCCCTCTTCATCTATCTAAAGGGCAGGTGTAGATAATGGGGCCTTGTCTGTTCTGCAGCTCTGACTTCTGTCTGTGGTTCATCTCATGACTTCAGTTCTTACTCTGCTCTGGCGATGCTCACACTGTGTTTCTGCTCAGTCTGCATGTCTACAGTTTGTCTGTTGGTACCATGTCCGCATTTTGTCACCATTACCTCTGGGTTCTGTATGTCTGTCAGCACTTTACCAGTCCTCTATGTGTGTCTGCTTTCTATTGCCCTCCAGTGCAGTGCCATTTCAGTGTGGTGCATTGACATTGCTGTGCATTTTGCCTTACACTCTGCAAATATGCACATAATGGAACCAACTATAATGGAACCATTTCTGAATTTGCACATGCAGTACTTGTGTACATATACAGACCAAATATAGTGTGTACATACAGACCAGATGTCTCAGCGTTGAATAGGTAATGTAACACAAATGCTAACATTGGGAAATGCATATACAGTTGAAGTCGGAAGTTTACATACACCTTAGCCAAATAGATTTAAACTCAGTTTTTCACAATTCCTGACATTTAATCCTAGTAAATCACCACTTTATTTTAAGAATGTGAAATGTCAGAATAATAGTAGAGCTTGGGTCAAACGTTTCAGGTAGCCTTCCACACGCTTCCCACAATAAGTTGGGAGAATTTTGGCCCATTCCTCCTGACAGAGCTGGTGTAACTGAGACAGGTTTCTAGGCCTCCTTGCTCGCACACGCTTTTTCAGTTCTGCCCACAAATTTTCTATAGGATTGAAGTCAGGGCTTTGAGATGGCCACTCCAATACCTTGACTTTGTTGTCCTTAAGCCATTTTGCTACAACTTTGGAAGTATGCTTGTGGTCATTGTCCATTTGGAAGACCCATTTGCAACCAAGCTTGAACTTCCTGACTGATGTCTTGAGATGTTGCTTAAATATATCCACATAATTTTCTTCCCTCATGATTTTATCTATTTTGTGAAGTGCACCAGTCCCTTCTGCAGCAAAGCCCCTCCACAACATGATGCTGCCACACCGTGCTTCACGGTTAGGATGGTGTTCCTCGACTTGCAAGCCTCCCCCTTTACCTCCAAACATAACGATGGTCATTATGGCCAAACAGTTCTATTTTTGTTTCATCAGACCAGAGGACATTTCTCCAAAAAGTACAATCTTTGTCCCCATGTGCAGTTGCAAACCGTAGTCTGGCTTTTTTATGGCGGTTTTGGAGCAGTGACTTCTTCCTTGCTGAGCGGCCTTTCAGGTTATGTCGATATAGGACTCGTTTTACTGTGGATATTGTCACGCCCTGACCTTAGAGAGCCTTTTATTTTCTCATTTGGTTAGGTCAGGGTGTGACTAGGATGGGTACTCTAGTTTTTCTATTTCTATGTTGGCCTGGTATGGTTCCCAATCAGAGGCAGCTGTCTATTGTTGTCTCTGATTGGGGATCATATTTAGGCAGCCTTTTCCCACTGGGTTTTTGTGGGATCTTGTTTTTGTGTTGATGCCTGTGAGCTCTACCGAACGTCACGTATCGTTTATGCTTTATTGTTTTGTTGTTCGGTTCTCCTTAAAATAAAAAGATGTTGAACCGATCCCACGCTGCGCTTAGGTCTGAGTATGCTTACGACGACGATCGTGACAGATATATATACTTTTGTACCTGTTTCCTCCAGCATCTTCACAAGGTCCTGGTTGACTTGAATAACATACAAGATGAACTGGCACAGAGAGACCGGAAACAGGGATAAAAAAACTGGGGAGAATACGCAACACCTGGAGGGGGTGGAGGCAATCACAAGGACAGGTGAAACAGATCAGGGCTGTCAACGATACCTGGAGTTGGTCTTGAGAAGTGCTGCCCGAGCTCTTCTCCAGGTACGTCGACAGCGGCAGACAAACATCTGGGCCGAGGGTACGCTGACCTCTTGTTTCGGGAAGAGTGGAGGTTGATACCCCAAAGAACACTCAAATGGAAAGAGTCCCGTGGCCGAACAGGCAAGGGTGTTCCATTCATACTCTACCCAGACCAGCTGTCGGCTCCAGGTAGTGGGATTAGTTGAGACCAGACACCTCAGGGTGGTTTCCAGATCTTGGTTGGCTCGCTCCAACTGACCATTGGTTTGGGGATGGAATACAGATGACAGGCTGGCCGACAACCCAATAAGGGTGCAGAATGCCTTCCAGAACTGAGAAAAGAACTGAGGCCCCCGATTGGAGACCATGTCTACCAGGAGTCCATGGATCCGGAAGGCATGCTGCACCATAAACTGGGCCGTCTCCCTGGCAGAAGGTAGTTTAGGGAGAGGGATGAAATGGGCAGCCTTGGAGAACCGGTCGACTACTGTCAGAATGAAAGTGTTGCCATCAGAAGGAGGGAACCCAGTGACAAAGTCCAGAGATATATGAGACCAGGGACGATGAGGAACCGGTAGTCGCTGCAGGGGGCCAGAAGGAGCTTGCCACAGAGTCTTATTTTGAGCACACACAGTGCATGCGGGGATGAAGTCAGAGACATCAGGGACCATTGTGGGCCACCAGAAATATTGACGAAGGAAGGCTAGTGTACGACGGGACCCTGCATGACAGGTCAGCCTGGAGGAATGAGCCCATTCCAGGACCCGGGACCGGATTGGGTTAGGGACAAACAGCCACTTTGCCGGGCCCCTCAGGTCCAGGCTGGGAGCGTTGCGCCTTGCGAACCAGGTTCTCAATACCCCAATCCACAGTGGCAGCAAGGCATGAGGTAGGGAGAATGGTGTCGGAAGTCAAGGGTGAGGCAGAGGAACTGTATAGGTGGGAGAGAGCATCAGGCTTCACATATTTAGACCCTGAACAGTAGGAAATTGTCAGGTTGAATCTGGTAAACAGGAGGGCTCACTGGGCCTGCCTTGAGATGATTCGCTTGGCTGAACTGAGATATTTCCAGGTTTTTATGGTCAGTCCAGACCAGGAATGGCTGTTCTGCTCCTTCCAGCCAGTGCCTCCACTCGTCCAATGCCATCTTCACTGCCAGGAGTTCTCAGTTGCCAACATCATAGTTCCTTTCAGCAGGATTGAGACGATGGGACAGGAAGGCACAGGGATGAAGCTTCTGGTCCTGGGCAGATCGCTGGGACAGGATGGCCCCCACTCTAACATCTGAAAATTCCACTTCCACCACAAAGTGGATGCTTCGGATGTGGCAGGGTAGCTTAGTGGTTAGAGCATTGGACTAGTACCCGAAAGGTTGCAAGTTCAAATCCCCGAGCTGACAAGGTACAAAATCTGTCGTTCTGACCTTGAACAGGCAGTTAACCCACTGTTTCTAGGCCGTCATTGAAAATAAGAATTTGTTCTTAACTGACTTGCCTAGTAAAATAAAGGTTAAAAAAAATTGACTTGAGGGGTCCGGATGGGTGCTGTTGTGAACCGATGCTTCAGGTCCATAAAGGCTTTGTTGACAGCTGGAGACCATTTGAACGGTACCTTGGGGGAGGTGAGTGCCGAGAGGGGGCCTGCCAGGGTGCTGAATCCTGAATTAAACGGCGGTAGAAGTTTTCAAAACCAAGAAACCGTTGCAACTGCACCCTGGACGTTGGTTGAGGGCAATCCACCACTGCTTTCACCTTTCTAGGATCCATCAGCAATGACATATCCCAGAAAGGAGAAGAGCGGTGAAACTCACACCTCTCAGCTTTCACAAACAATTGGTTCTCCAGGATGTGCTGAAGGACCTGTCTGACATGGAGTACATATTATTGTGCAGATCGGGGAAAAAACAGGATGTAGTCCAGGTAGATGAACAAAAACCGGTTTAGCATGTGTCAAAGCACATTACATTTACATTTAAGTCATTTAGCAGACGCTCTTATCCAGAGCGACTTACAAATTGGTGCATTCACCTTATGACATCCAGTGGAACAGCCACTTTACAATAGTGCATCTAAATCTTTTAGGGGGGTGAGAAGGATTACTTATCCTATCCTAGGTATTCCTTAAAGAGGTGGGGTTTCAGGTGTCTCCGGAAGGTGGTGATTGACTCCGCTGTCCTGGTGTCGTGAGGGAGTTTGTTCCACCATTGGGGGGCCAGACCAGCGAACAGTTTTGACTGGGCTGAGCGGGAACTGTACTTCCTCAGTGGTAGGGAGGCGAGCAGGCCAGAGGTGGATGAACGCAGTGCCCTTGTTTGGGTGTAGGGCCTGATCAGAGCCTGGAGGTACTGAGGTGCCGTTCCCCTCACAGCTCCGTAGGCAAGCACCATGGTCTTGTAGCGGATGCGAGCTTCAACTGGAAGCCAGTGGAGAGAGCGGAGGAGCGGGGTGACGTGAGAGAACTTGGGAAGGTTGAACACCAGACGGGCTGCGGCGTTCTGGATGAGTTGTAGGGGTTTAATGGCACAGGCAGGGAGCCCAGCCAACAGCGAGTTGCAGTAATCCAGACGGGAGATGACAAGTGCCTGGATTAGGACCTGCGCCGCTTCCTGTGTGAGGCAGGGTCGTACTCTGCGGATGTTGTAGAGCATGAACCTACAGGAACGGGCCACCGCCTTGACCAAAGCTTGGAAGACATTGGCGTTGGTGAGTCCAAATGGCAAGACCTGGTACTCATAATGTCCACTGGCTGTGTTGAAGGCTGTCTTCCACTCATCCCCCTCGCGTATCCGAATCAGGTGGTAGGCATTCCGAGGGTTCAACTTGGAAAACATGGTAGCCCCCTGAAAGGTTCAAACTCAGAGTTAGAGGAGAGGTAGGGGGTAACCATTTTTGACAGTGATATCGTTAAGTCCCCGGTAGTCAATGCACGGGCCAGGATCTTGTCCTTCTTCTCCACAAAGAAAAACCCTGCGCCGACAGGAGATGCAGACGGATGGTGCAGGGGCCAGAGATTCTTCTATGTACTCCTTCATAGCAATGGCCTTTGGTCCGGACAGACAGTACAACCGACCCAGAGGTGGTGTAGTGCCTGGGAGAAGATCAATGGCACAATCATAAGGATGGTGCGGGGGAAGGGAAGTAGCACGTGCCTTGCTAAACACTTCCAGGAGTTCATGGTACTCCATGGGGATAGCAGAGACATCCACAGTCTTGCTAACCTCCTGAGGAAGATGACTAGGCTGTGCTGCTTTAAGGCAGTGGGAATGGCAAAATGGGCTCCAACCCAGGATGAAGCTTGTGGTCCAGTCAATCACAGGATTGTGCTTTTGGAGCCAGGAAAATCCCAAAATAACCGGAACATGGGGGGATGCAATGAGGAGGAACTGTATGGTCTCACTGTGGGTACCCGAAACCCATAATTGAACAGGCACAGTACTATGGGTGACTTCCCCTATAGAGTGGCCACCCAGTGCCCTAGCATGCATGGGGACAGAGAGAGGCTGAGTGGGAATACCAAGCTCCGAAGAAATAGTGGCATCCATAAAACTCATCAGCCCCAGAGTCAATGAGTACTCGGAGAGACTAAGATTGGTCTCCCCACAGCACCCACTAGTGACAAGGGTTTCCTAATAGGGCAGGTAGCTATAAAATGTCCTGCCCCACCACAGTACAGACAACAGTTATTATTCATCCTCCGTGAGCGCTCCCAAACTGATAGCCTAGTTCTTCCCAACTGCATAGGCTCAGGAGTATCCAACTGTTATAGGAATTTAGTTCCCATGTGTTCATTAACCAATTCAATTAAAACACTCTGTCTGTTTATAAGAATTTGTAAGAGACCAGTCATTAGCATTAACCAATAGCGTTTATTCTCGAGAGCTCCGCTCATAATACCATGTACATTAGTTTATATACCTCACATTTAGTCATAAATGTCCCTCCTCCTCTTAGATACAATGGCAATATAGTTCACAAGCCTTCTCACATTGTCGGCCACCTGTTAAACAATCTACCTCAAGCCCAAGGTCTCTCCCCTCGCTGGGTTTGGACAGAATGTCCTGTAAGGAACACAGTATTCCAGCCGGTCTGACGATAGCTCCATTCGTTTCTAACAAGGAACAGAAAGTCCTTGTTCTAATTCTTGACTAAAACTACAAACTTTATATTCAGTCTTATGATTATAATAAGATTCATACAATCATACAGTGACAGGGTAGTATTCTGTTTAGTTCTAGTTCTACGTTGAATGTATACATAATTTAGTCATTATTCAAATAAATCCCATAACACCAACTCACCCGTCGTAGATTCATGAGAGAGCTCAGGTGGCTTCGACTCCTGTCGGAAGAGCTGCCTTCGGAAACTTCCGGACTCCATAGGAGGTGAACGTGCCATATCGGGTGCATGAGTGTGCCCATGACCAGACCTCCTCTCACTCTTGCGTTCCCTTAGGCGTCCATCAATTTGAATAGTTAATGCGATAAGGGAGTCGAGGTCCACCGGCAGTTCCCGAGTAGCTAGCTCATCTTTTACCTCCTCAGATAATCTGTGCAGAAAAGTATCGAAAAGAGACTCTGGATTCCAGGCACTCTCGGCAGCCAACATGCAAAAGTCTACCGCGTAGTCTGCCACACTACAGGAGTTTTGACTTAAGTCAAGCAGTTTGCTGGCTGCCTTTCTCCTGGATACCGGAGACTCAAAAACTTCTCGCCTCTGCCATGAATTCCTCCAAATGACCACAAATGGCAAATTGTTGTTCCCAAACTGCCGTAGCCCAGGAGAGCACTCTTCCCAACATTAGTGTAAACAAAAATGGCTGTTGCTCAAAAATAAGCGAGCATTTAGAAAGAAAACCCCGGCAGGTACCAGGATGTCCCGAATATCGCTCTGGAGGAGGTAAGCGGGGTTCGCGGGAAGTCGGGATAGGCTGTACAAACTCACCATAGATATGGAAGAAATTACTGGGTGATTGAGGTTTTTCAGAGGTGGCAGGCAGCCTCTGAGCTAACTCCTGATTTGCTCCATAATAGCCTTTAACCCATGGTTGTGGTGTTCCGTCAAGGAACTGACTCCTCATGTCTCCTAATGGTGGCTCCCTGCAGGGAGACAGTGTGGCGAAGCTGGTCCAAGTCTGCTGGGCCTGTCATGGCCAGTTCATACTATTATGACACAAGATGAGACCCAGATGCAGACACAGGAGGCAGATGGTTGGAGTCTTACAATATTTATTAATCCAATAGGGAAAGGCAAGAGAATGGTCGTGTACAGGCAAAAGGGTCAAGTCCAAAAGGTACCGAAGGGCAGGCAGAATCAAGGTCAGGCCAGGCAGGATGATCAAGCAGGTGGGAAAGTAGTCCAGAGTCAGGCAGGGGTCAAAACCGGCAGGACTATCAAAAAGAGAATAGCAAAAGGGGTACGGGGAAAAACACAATGGTTCAACTTGACTAACATACAAGACCAACTGGCACAGAGAGACAGGAAACACAGGGATAAATACACTGGGGAGAATAAGTGTCAACTGGAGGGGATGGAGACAATCACAAGGACAGCTGAAACAGATCAGGGCATGACAATACCTAAACTGACAACTGAATGCATCTTCCGCAGAAATGTGTCTTCCGCATTTAACCCAACCCCTCTGAATCAGAGAGGTGCAGGGGACTGCCATTATCACCTTCCACGTCTTCTGCACCCGGGGAACAGTGGGTTAACTGCCTTGTTCAGGGCCAGAACGACAGATTTTTACCTTGTCAGCTCAGAGATTCAATCCAGCAACCTTTCGGTTACTGGCCCAACACTCTAATCACTAGGCTACCTGCCGCCTAGATAGAGAGAAAGACAGAGAGAGAGAAAAAGAGGAATGATGAAGTGAGAGACTCAAGATGAATGGTGAAGTGCAAGGAGAGGAAATCTACCTCTTAGATGGGTCCAGAGTACGTTGGCTTAATCCACCTTGAATAGAGGAAGCTTTGGACAGAAGATGGGAGGATTCACAGTAATTAATTGTCTAGGGAAATAGGATCTATTATTGATTAATAGTTTAAGAGAGAAGATCAGGGCAAAGCCCCAGTCAGTCAGTGAATATGGGAAGTGGGGAAAGAGGACAATGTTATATATTCATGCCAGGCAAGGAACACATTTTCAAAAAAAGTTTCTGTATGAGAGCATTGCAAAAATGCTAAGTTATTCAATCCGATTCAGTTCAATGGTTATAGTCTTTACGATGTCATTCATTTCTAAGAGGGCCTAGCATAGGTCTAAGAACAGTTACTTCCCTGAAACAGAGATAGTGATCTTATTTCAGAGTCACACTGTTGATATAGAGGAGGAGAGGACAGATGATACTGTAGAGATAGTGTGTGAGAGAGAGCACAGTAGAGTGGCATCAGACAGAGAGAAATTTGATTATTCATGTGTATCACTGCAAAATGAAGAGACTGTTGTTTGGGTCATGTAAATGTTTTTGCTCCACTTAATAGCTTTGCATGCCCATCAAGCCAACTGAATTAGTCTGAGAGACAAAACAGAGGGGGAGACTATTCCCTACTGCCAATCCATCACTATTCTCCATTCCTTGTTTATCACTACTCTTCCCAGTCCCCTATTCCCATCTCATTTTAATAATTGTGTCACAACAGATGTAACGTGGTTACAGGATTCTGGGGGAGGAGGTGGGGGGGGGGGTCGACAGGAGAAATGAGGGAAAAGGGATAGACGGGCCTTTTTTGATTGTATCAAGACTCTGCCAGAGAGATAGAAAGGGGGAGATAAAGAGAGAGAGAGAGAGAGAGAGAGAGAGAGAGAGAGAGAGAGAGAGAGAGAGAGAGAGAGAGAGAGAGAGAGAGAGAGAGAGAGAGAGAGAGAGAGAGAGAGAGAGAGAGAGAGAGAGAGAGAGAGAGAGAGAGAGAGAGAGAGAGAGAGAGAGAGAGAGAGAGAGAGAGAGAGAGTGGGAGAGAGAGAGAGAGAGAGAGAGAGAGAGAGAGAGAGAGAGAGAGAGAGAGAGAGAGTGTGAGAGAGAGAGAGAGAGAGAGAGAGAGAGAGAGAGAGAGAGGGAGAGAGAAATATGGTTTTCAGAGTTCTTAAATGAGTGATATCCAATATGTAGTACATATGACCACATTTCCTTAAATTAGAACCCAGCTGTGAACACTGCTCATGGCATCTTAGCACAGAGAGGGAAGGAGTGGAAAAGAAAGAGGAAGAAGTACTGTGAGAAGTTATGAGAGAGGGGAATTAAGAGGGCGGAGAGTGAGAGCATGAGAGAGGGGAAGAGAGGTGGGTGGACAGGAGCAGGGAGAGACTGAAGTAGCGGGGTGAGAGAATGTTTGTGGAGGGCAAAGACTGCACAGCATGAAAAAACAACGAGACAGAGAGAGAAAAGTGAAAAGTGGAAAGTAAGGAGGTGGCAGCTTTAGAGTTCTCCTTCCGGTGGGGATAGAGATTACTAGTAGCAGGCAAAAGGATGAGGGCTTAGAGAGAAATGACTAATGAAAGGAAGTGCTTAGAGGGACCACAACATGCAAGAGTCTTTAACTCCTATGCTTGGATTAATCCCTACTCTGTCTGACCCCTGTTCACAGTATCCGGAACCACATAGACACTAAGAAACAGCCACAGGTACGACCACATCAGGTTCTATGGACACAATTGGAGGATACGAGGGGATCATTTTATGAAATGAACTACAGCTACTATTTAAATGAATAGCTCATTAGATTTCCAAGGGAGACCTAGAACCTTGTGACCCCAGACTCATCTAAGTGTATAAACACGTCTACGACTTCAGGAACATCTTCTCTTAAAGAGTCTATCTCTTCATCGCCTCTGTAGACTGATGTATTTTCCAATCTGTTTGTTTCATTTATATTTCAGCAGAGGGTTCCAGAATCAATACTCTGATGACAACACCTCTGCTGGTGAATACATTTGCTGTTCTCTCTCTCTCTCACACACACACACACACACACACACACACACACACACACACACACACACACACACACACACACACACACACACACACACACACACACACACACACACACACACACACACACACACACACCTCGACACATGAAGAGGGAACCTTGAGAAAAAATACCATTAATCCCCTCTCCCCCACCCTCTCTCCCTTTACAGTGATCTCACCTTAATGTGCTCCCCAGACACTCTCCTCCTCCTAAATGCCTGATCTCCAGCTCTTGCAGGGAGTTGCTCTGATATTAATGATACTGAACACAGACCTGGACCCTGAACTCATTTCAATTCACTGCAACATAAATGGACTCATTTTAATTCACTGCAGCACAGGCCTACACCATGCCTCAGACAAAATGTCATGCTATTTGAAAGGCTCTACTATTAGCTTGAGCCAAATACATGGTGGGGGTGGAGACTGAGTAGCTGTCAAACTGAGGGTCCATAATATTAGTACAGATTGTTAGTGTAGCATAAGAGCTGGGGCGCTTGACAGCATGACAACAGAACACCAGAGTAATTCAGCTCTCAGTCAAACAGCAGGCTGTTAACAACCCAATGGGTGTTTTTTTATTTTTTATTTTACCTTTATTTAAATAGGCAAGTCAGTTAAGAACAAATTCGTATTTACAATGACAACCTACCAAAAGGCAAAAGGCCTCCTGCAGGGACGGGGGCTGGGATTAAAAATAAGAATAAATAAATAAATATAGGACTAAACACACATCACAACAAAAGAGACAACACAACACTACATAAAGAGAGACCTGAGACAACAACATAGCAAGGCAGCAACACATGACAACACAGCATGGTAGCAAGACAACATAACACAACATGGTAGCAGCACAAAACCTGCTGGAAAATGTGGGAGCTCATCTGGTCATGACCTCCCTCTCTCTATGTTTGAATGTTTGACAGGGTAAAAGGTTTAACTCGCTTACCTTCATACAGGTAACTGCCTAAATTAAGGAAACACCAACATAGATTGTCTTAATAGGGCGTTGGGCCACCACAAGCCATCAGAACCGCTTCAACGCGCCTTGACATAGATTCTACAAGTGTCTGGACCTCTATTGGAGGGAAGTTACACCATTCTTCCATGAGATAATCCATAACTTGGTGTTTTGTTGATGGTGGTGGAAAACGCTGCCTCAGGGCATTGCTCCAGAATCTCCCATAAGAGTTCAATTGGGTTGAAATCCGGTGACTAAGATACACACACACACACACACACACTCTTTAAACCTCCTATGCTCATTTGAGACCCCTTTTTCAAAGTTACAGATCTCTTCTAGTAGCCATGGTAAGCAAAATAACAGACACCTGGGCCTTTTTATACATGACCCTAAGCATGATGGGATGTCAATTGCAGTATTGGGGAGTAGTGAACATGTATTTCAAATAGTAATTGAACTACATTTAGTAGTAGCTTGGTGGGAGTTGAACTCAATTTAAATCGAGGTAGTGTTTTCAGTAGTTCATTACTTTGTTGCCATGTAGCGGTACAAAAATAAAATATGGGTGAAGAAGGCAAGAATTTGACTTCATTTTTCGGCATCAGACCTGCCTATTTTTCACTTGAAACATTGTTTTTCTGTTTGTTTAATAGGCTAAATTATTCATTCTGTTTTTCTTAAAGATAGCTTTACTTCTCTGTCTCTCTCTTTCTCTCAATTCAATTCAATTTAAAGGATTTATTAGAATGGGAAATGTTTACATTGCCAAAGCAAGTGAAATAGATAATAAACAAAAGTGAAATAAACAATAAAAATAAACCAATTATTCAGTAAACATTACACACATTTCAGATGTCCATTATGTGCAAATAGTACAAAAGGGAAAATAAACATCTGTCTTTCTCTCTCTCAGCCAGTCCCACAGTCAGAGTTATGTGACCCCAGGCTGTGTCAGATCAATATATCATTAGCGCCAGCCTCTGCTTCAAAGCAAATCAAATCAAATGTTATTCGTCACATGCGCCAAATACAACCCTTCATTCCTCATTCAGGGGACCCCAGAAAGCTCGGCAATATCAAACCCCTCCTCTTCCTCGCGCGTTCCTCTCCAAGTCTTTCCTCCCCTGCAGTTCATGTTTATTCAGGTTTCTTTCTATTGCTCCCCTCCTCTTTGATATCTTCTCTATTCCTCTTTCATGCTCTACCTCTCCTTTCCACTGTTGGCCTTTATGCTGTATTAAGTGGATTTCTCTGAACCTACAGTTGACAGGGCAGAGGGTAACAAGAAATCAAGAGGGAAAATGAGAGATGAGGGAGCAGAGGGGAAGGGGATGAGGAGGCAGAAAGAGAGAGGAAATGGAGAGGATTTCTGTGTGCAGTGGAGGAAGACAGGGGTGCCTGAGAAGGAGATAGGGAGGGAGATGGAGGAGAGTGATGGAGAGGGAGGGAAGACTGCCTGCCTTGCCTGGGTGAAATTAATTTGTAATTGCATTGTAGTGGCTAACCCCTTCAGCACATGGCTGACTGATGGCGTGGCAGACAGCTCAGTCTCTCCTGGCGGGGCAGACATGGCTGAGGCTGAGCCTGTGGGCTGTGTGGGAGTGCCTGTGTAAACACAACAGCCTGTCAACATACTTTAACATAACAACGAGGTAACAACACCTCTAGACTGGATGGCAGACAGGTAATGGGAGAATAAGCACAAAGGTCATTGATGGCTCATAGGTAGAGGTGTTATATAAATTGGGGTCCTTTCGGTCATTGACTGGAAAGAGTAAGGTTGATGAAATGAACCGTAAAGCACAAGAGAGAAGGGAAATACTGACTTAATCAGCCAGGCAAGTGGGGAGTGTGGCAGCAATGAGGGAACAATAGCATGGAGAGGATGATTGTCCTCCCTCCTGTTACATTACACATTACCACACACACACACTCCACAAAGCAAGTCCTGCAGGCTCTAGTTGTCACACCCTGATCTGTTTCACCTGTCTTGTGATTGTCTCCACCCCCTCCTGGTGTCGCTTATTTCCCTGGTGTATTTATCCCTGTGTTTCCTGTCTCTCTGTGCCAGTTCGTCTTGTATGCCTTTCAAGTCAACCAGTGGTTTTCCCGTACTCCTGCTTCTGTTCTCTTTTGCTAGTCCTTCCGGTTTTTGACCCGTGCCTGTTTTCTGGACTCCGTACCTGCCTGCATGACCATTCTGCTTGCCCTGACCTCGAGCCTGCCTGCCACTCTGTACCTCCTGAACTGGTTTTGACCTTTTGCCTGTTCACGACCATTCTCTTGCCT
Organism: Oncorhynchus keta; assembly: GCF_023373465.1. Lineage (NCBI taxonomy): Eukaryota > Metazoa > Chordata > Actinopteri > Salmoniformes > Salmonidae > Oncorhynchus > Oncorhynchus keta. The sequence continues at coordinate 22,288,778 of NC_068448.1, forward strand.
ACCCCTTTTGGATTGTTTAACAAATATCAAGACTCAAACCATCTGCCTCCCATGTCTGCATCTGGGACTCGCCTTGTATCCTTATACAAGTTTGAACGTATCTTGATTACTGTCCAGTCATATGGTCAAGTGCTGCAAAGAAAGACTTAGCTAAGCTGCAGCTGACCAGAACAGCACATCTTGTTCTAATATTAATATTATGCATATGAGTCTGTCTTGACTGCATCAATTCTTGTTTTTATAAGAAACATTAATGTCTTGGAAATTCAAAATTGTTTGCATAGTCAACTTACATATAGCACTGACACACACTTACCCCACCAGACATGCCACCAGGGGTCTTTTCACAGTCCCCAGGTCCAGAATAAATTCGAAGAAACGTATAGTATTATGCAGAGCCATGAGTGCATGGACTCCCTTCACACACACCGCACCCCACCACACCCCTGTCTGTACATTATGCCCTGAATCTATTCTACCATGCCCAGAAATCTGCTCCTTTTATTCTCTGTCCCCAACGCACGAGACAGCCAGTTTTGATAGCCTTTAGCCGTACCCTCACCCTACTCCTACTCTGTTCCTTAGGTGACGTGGAGGTTAACCCAGGTTAACCCAGGTCCTGCATGTCCCCAGGCTCTCTCATTAGTTAGTTGACTTCTATAACCAGAAAAGCCTTGCTTTCATGCATGTCAACATCAGAAGCCTCCTCCCTAAGTTTGTTTTACTCACTGCTTTAGCACACTCCCCCAACCCTGATGTCCTTGCCATGTCTGAATCCTGGCTTAGGAAGGCCACCAAAAATTCTGAGATTTCCCTCCCCAACTACAATATTTTCAGTCAAGATAGAACTGCCAAAGGGGGAGGAGATGCAATCTACTGCAGAGATAGCTTACAAAGTTCTGTCATACTTTCCAGGTCTATGCCCAAACAGTTCGAGCTTCAAATTTAAAAAATGTATCTCTCCAGACATAAGTCTCTCACTGTTGCAGCCTGTTATAGATCCCCCCTTCCCAGCTGTGCTCTGGACACCATATGTGAATTGATTGCCCCCCATCAATCTTCAGAGTTCATTCTGAGATATGCTTACCCCCCGGCAGTCCTACAATCTAAGCTAGACGCCCTCGATCTCACACAAATTATCATGGAACCAACCAGGTACAACCCTAAATCCGTAACATGGGCACCCTCATAGATATTATCCTGACCAATTTGCCCTCCAAATACACCTCTGCTGTTTTCAATCAGGATCTCAGCGATCACTGCCTCATTGTCTGCATCCGCTATGGGGTCCACGGTCAAACGACCACCCCTCATCACTGTCAAACGCTCCCTAAAACACTTCTGCGAGCAGGATGGAAGGATATTGACCTCATCCCGTCAGTCGAGGATGCCTGGTTATTCTCTACAATTAATTTCCTCGCCATCTTAAATAAGCATGCGCCTTTCAAAAAAATGTAGAACTAAGAACAGATATGCCTCCCCAGCTTCTCCTTCACCCAAATCCAGATTGCAGATGTTCTGAAAGAGCTGCAAAACCTGGACACATACAAATCAGCTGGGCTAGACAATCTGGACCCTCTCTTTCTAAAATTATCCACCGGCATTGTTTCAACGCCTATTACCAGTGTGTTCAACCTCTCTTTCGTATCGTCTGAGATTCCTAAAGATTGGAAAGCTGCCGGGGTCATCCCCCTCTTCAAAGGGGGTGACACTCTAGACCTAAACTGTTATAGACCTATATCTATCCTGCCCTGCCTTTCTAAAGTCTTCGAAAGCCAAGTTAATAAACAGATCACTGACCATTTCGAATCCCACCGTACCTTCTCCGCTATGCAATCCGGTTTCCGAGCTGGTCACGGGTGCACGTCAGCCACGCTCAAAGTGCTAAACGATACCATAACCGCCACCGTCTTCATTGACCTGGCCAAGGCTTTCGACTCTGTCAATCACCGTATTCTTATCGGCAGACTCAACAGCCTTGGTTTCTCAAATGACTGCCTTGCCTGGTTCACCAACTACTTCTCAGACAGAGTTCAGTGTGTCAAATTGGAGGGCCTGTTGTCTGGACCTCTGGCAGTCTCTTTGGGGGTACCACAGGGTTCAATTCTCGGGCCGACTCTTTTCTCTGTATACATCAATGATGTCGCTCTTGCTGTGGGTGACTCCCTGATCCACCTCTACACAGACAACACCATTCTGTATACATCTGGCCCTTCTTTGGACACTGTGTTAACAAACCTCCAAACGAGCTTAAATGCCATACGACACTTCTTCCGTGGCCTCCAACTGCTCTTAAACACTAGTAAAACTAAATACATGCTTTTCAACCGTTCGCTGCCCACACCTGCCCGCCTGACTAGCATCACTACTCTGGACGGTTCTGACTTAGAATATGTGAACAACTACAAAATCCTAGGTGTCTGGCTAGACTGTAAACTCTCCTTCCAGACTCATATTAAACATCTCCAATCCAAAATTAAATCTAGAATCGGCTTCCTATTTCGCAACAAAGTCTCCTTCACTCACGCCGCCAAACATACCCTAGTAAAAGTGACAATCCTACCGATATTTGACTTCAGCCATGTCATTTACAAAATAGCCTCCAACACTCTACTCAGCAAACTGGATGCAGTCTATCACAGTGCCATCCGTTTGTCACCAAAGCCCCATATACGACCCACCACTGCGACCTGTATGCTCTAATCAGCTGGCCCTCGCTACATATTCGTCTCCAGACCCACTGGATCCAGGTCATCTATAAGTCTTTGCTAGGTAAAGCTCCGCCTTATCTCAGCTCACTGGTCACGATAACAACACCCACCCGTAGCATGCGCTCCAGCAGGTATATCTCACTGGTCATCCCCAAAGCCAACACCTCCTTTGGCCGCCTTTCCTTACAGTTCTCTTCTGCCAATGACTGGACCGAACTACAAAAATCGCTGAAGCTGGAGACTTATATTTCCCTCACTAACTTTAAATATCAGCTATCCGAGCAGCTAACTGATCGCTGCAGCTGTACATAGCCCATCTGTAAATAGCCCATCCAATCTACCTACCTCATCACCATATTGTTTTTATTTACTTTTCTGCTCTTTGCACACCAGTATTTCTACTTGCACATCATCATCTGCACATCTATCACTCCAGTGTTAATTTGCTAAATTGTAATTACTTGCTACTATGGCCTATTTATTTCCTTACCTCCTCACGCCATTTGGACACACTTTATAAAGACTTTTTTCTATTGTGTCATTGACTGTACACTTGTTTATTCCAGGTGTAACTCCGTGTTGTTGTTTGTGTCGCACTGCTTTGCTTTATCTTGGCCAGGTCACAGTTGTAAATGAGAACTTGTTCTCAACTAGCCTACCTGGTTAAATAAAGGTGAAATATATATTTTTTAAATAAACACACACTACATGTTAATGTATGTCAATTGTAAAGGTACACTACCGTTCAAAAGTTTGGGGTCACTTAGAAATGTCCTTGTTATTGAAAGAAAAGCACATCTTTCATCCATTAAAATAACATCAAATTGATCAGAAATACAGTGTAAACACTGTTGATGTTGTAAATGACTATTTTAGCTGGAAATGGCTGATTTTCAATGGACTATCAACATAGGCGTACAGAAACAATTATCAGCAACCATCACTCCTGTGTTCTAATGGCACGTTGTGTTAGCTAATCCACTTATCTATTTTAGCTAATCCACAATCCATTTATCATTTTAAAAGGCTAATTGGTCATTAGACAAACATTTTGCAATTATGTTAGCACAGCTGAAAACTGTTGTTCTGATTAAAGAAGCAATAAAACTGGCCTTCTTTAGACTAGTTGAGTATCTGGAGCATCAGCATTTGTGGGTTCAATTACAAGTTCAAAATGGCCAGAAACACAGGACTTTCTTCTGAAACTCGTCAGTCTATTCTTGTGCTGAGAAATTATGGCTATTCCATGCGAGAAATTGCCAAGAAACTGAATATCTCGTACAACGCTGTGTACTACTCCCTTCACAACTGTCTTTAACCAGAATAGATAGAGGAGTGGGAGGCCCCGGTGCACAACTGAGCAAGAGGACAAGTACATTAGAGTGTCTAGTTTGAGAAAGAGACGCCTCACAAGTCCTCAACTGGCAGCTTCATTAAATAGTACCTGCAAAACACCAGTCTCAACGTCAACAGTGAAGAGGCGACTCTGGGATGCTGGCCTTCTAGGCAGAGATCCTCTGTCCAGTGTCTGTGTTCTTTTGCCCATCTTAATCTTTTCTTTTTATTGGCCAGTCTGAGATATGGCTTTTTTTTCAACTGTGCCTAGAAGGCCAGCATCCCTGAGTCGCCTCTTCACTGTTGATGTTGAGACTTGTGTTTTGCGGGGACTATTTAATGAATTCGCCAGTTGTGCTAACATAATTGCAAAAGGGTTTTCTAATGATCAATTGGCCTTTTTTGAAATGATAAACTTGGGTTAGCTAACACAACGTGTCATTGGAACACAGGAGTGATGGTTGCTGATAATGGGCCTCTGTACGCTGATTTAGATATTCCATTAAAAATCAGCAGTTTCCAGCTACAATAGTCATTGAGCTCCGATATTTATTAATCCAAGGGGTAGGCAAAAGGTAGGTCGAGGACAGGCAAGAGTTCATCAACTCTGTTTTGGTCCGAGTCCAGCAGTCTCGAGGTCAGGCCAGGCAGGGGTTCAGAAACCAGATCCGAGTCCAAACAATACAAGGGAATAGGGGAATAGGGGGTAGCCTAGTGGTAAGAGCGTTGGACTAGTAACCGGAAGGTTGCAAGTTCAAACCCCCACGCTGACAAGGCACAAATCTGTCGTTCTGCCCCTGAACAGGCAGTTAACCCACTAGGCCGTCATTGAAAATAAGAATTTGTTCTTAACTGACTAGCCTAGTTGAATAAAGGTAAAATAAAACTTTAAAAATAGGCAGGCTTGAAGACAGAACAGGCAGAGTGGTCAGGCTGGCGGGTTTGGAGTCAGGACAGGCAAGAGGAGACCAGGAGGACTAGAAACAAAAGAGAATGGGGGAAACAATAGGAGCAAGGAAAGACGCTGGTTGATTTGGCAAACAAGATGAACTGGCACAGTGAGATAGGAAACACTGGGATATATAGACCGGGGATAATAAGTGACACCTGGAGGGGCTGGAGATGATCACAAAGGCAGGTGAAACACACAGGGTGAAACACACAGGGTGAAACACACAGGGTGAAACACACAGGGTGAAACACACAGGGTGTGACAATAATATGTTATGAATTTACAAACGTACAATATGTTATGAAATCCTATTTATTGTTGCTAATGTTAGCTAGGTGGCTAAGGCTAACGTTAACTAGGTGGCTAATGCTAACTAGGTTAGGAATTAGGGTTAAGGTTAACATTAGGAGTTAGGTTAAATGGTTAATTTTAGGGTTAGGAGAAGGGTTAGCTAACATGCTAAGTACAGTGCCTTCGGAAACTATTCAGATCCCTTGAATTTTTCCACATATTGTTACGTTACAGCCTTATTCTAAAATTGATTAAATAAAAACAGTTCCTCAGCCATCTACACACAATATCCCATAATGACAATGCGAAAACAGATTTTTAGACATTTTTGCAAATGTATTAAAAGTACAAAAATGAATACCTTATTTACACAAGTATTCAGACCCTCTGCTATGAGACTTGAAATTGAGCTCAGGTTCATCCTGTTCCCATTGATCATCCTTGAGATATTTCTACAACTTGATTGGAGTCCACCTGTGGTAAATTAAATTGATTGAACATGATTTGGAAAGGGACACATCTGTCTATATAAGGTCCCACAGTTGACAGTGCATGTCAGAGCAAAAATTAAGTACTGAGGTCGAAGGAACTGTTTGTAGAGCTCCGAGACAGGATTGTGTCAAGACACAGCTCTGGGGGGGAAAAACTGTTTTTGCTTAGTCATTATGGGGTATTGAGTGTAGATTGATGAGGGGAAAAAAACAATTGAATGAATTTTAGAATAAGGCTATAACGTAACTAACGTAACAGAAATGTGGAAAAAGTCAAGGGGTCTGAATACTTTCCAAAGGCACTGTAGTAGTAAAGTTGCTAAGAAGTAGTAAGTAGTTGCAAAGTTGCTAATTAAATAAAATGCTAAAGTTGTCTATGATGAGATTCACATGATCACATTATATGCTCATCCATCCACCCCGACCAACCACCCTACATTCTTTTTTACCTTCAGTAACCTTCTGTTATGTAACCACACCACACCAAACCTAATATATCATACTAGTTTGAGTGTCCCGAATTTACATTTACTATGTTACATTTAGTATATGAGACCAGACTGTTTTGAGAGATGGAGAGAGCAATGGAGGGAAACACCATGTATGAATGAATGATCACACTTGGAAGAGAAAAGAAAGATGGCAAATCACCTTGACTATGGCATGAATAACGCCGCAATAAAACAACAGAGTCGGGGTGCCATCTGGCCAGATGGGAAATGGAGATAAAATATTGGTTATTTGAAATACCTTTCAGACCACTGTTTAGGTATTGAGGGACAGATGGGGATGTTTTTTTTAAAAGGAGGAGATAGATAGAGAGATGGAGATAGACAGGACAAAAATAAGGATAACAGAGTCATGGTTATTGAGGGAATTTTTAGATTGGCAAGAAGAGGAAGGGGCAGATGGAAGAGTGTTACCTTGAGATAGAGGGAGGAGGGGTTAATGCTGCCTAGTTGTTTCTCTTCAGATACAAGCTGACGCAACAGTCCTTTTTTGAATGAGCCACTGAACCAAATTATGGTTTGGATTGTTATGTAAACACAATTGAATAAATATTTACACACACACACAACATATTCTACAAGAGGCAGATTATCTATGCATCTCCACAGCTATGTCTCCAAACACATTCAATAGATAATGTATTACACAGAATGTTACAGTAGTTTAAGACACAGTTTTGTTCTAGACTAGTGTTAGTATGGGTCTGCTGTTTCTCCCAGCATGACAATGAGAATAAAATGAAACATATATTGATTTAACTTTCAGAAGCAGCATGATAGATCAATTTTCACACTTGTGTCTGGAGTGCAGTCTATCAGAAGTCCCAGTTGCATTCACCCAGAACAGTACTGTGAAGCTCACCCAGGGGCATAGGTGCAGAGGGGTGGTGTTAAACTACTCCTATCATTCTCTCTCATGCACACACACACTCGAGCACACACTCGGGCATGCACACACACAAACAAACAAACAAATGTGTGAACAGTACTGCCTTCTGATGTTTTGTGCTGTGCAGTGCTGGTTATGACTATACCATCTGAAATACCCAGTGATAGGTTTTGTCTATGTTTATACACACTTTATTGTGGCCTAGTGGTTAGAGCGTTGGACGAGTAACTGAAAGTGCAAATCCCCTAGCTGACAAGGTACAAATCTGTCGTTCTGCCCCTGAACAGGCAGTTAATCCACTGTTCCTAGGCCGTCATTGAAAATAAGAATTTGTTCTTAACTGATATGCCTTGTTTTTAAAAAAATGGTGTGCTTCCTCTAGGCTTATTTGGGTCAAAAATTAAGCAATTTGTGTAATCCTAAATGATAGGGAGTATAAATCTTTTCACAACCATTTGTATTGTGCAGACAACAGTGACACCTGGCGAAATACTCGAAGAACTGCATCAAGCACCAACTTGTGAGGGAGACTGAATTTTTTTTAATTGTTCTTAAATTATTTGTTCAATTATATTAGTCTACACACATATGTTTTTTAATTAAATCTTACTTTCACGCATGAGCAGAATTTATGCTCTCAAACACAGCAAAGACAAAGTACATGTTCACGGCCAGGTTGCAAGTTGCTAGTGGTCGTTATTTACCTGTCGTTTATTTTCTATTTTTTATAGTGAACCGTCTAGAAACAGATCAATAGTGACCTCTATCGGCTGTTTAGGCTAGTTGCAGGAGTGTTAACGTGTAAAAAAAACTACGCAAAACCTGTTATATAGATATCATCATATTGTAACTTGTTATATAGATCCACATCGATCTTTTTAAAGGCGTATGCATGTACTGTAGGAACGGAACCAGTACAGCCATACGTACTGTAGGAACGGAACCAGTACAGCCATACGTACTGTAGGAACGGAACCATTACAGCCATACACGGGGACCAAAATTGGGTGCTTAAGTTTCTGGGGGAGTGTGTAAGTGATGCACCTAACATACAAAAAGCGCTCGACACTGCCATGAAAGTTGCATAGTTTGCTGTCGTTTGTGTAATTTCATCTGACACCTTCATAGCGTTAAACGTTATTTTTTGTAAGTATTTTTCAATTAACTGCCACCTCATTGTATAACATATGTGTATCTGAATTGCAGACGTGCAAATGTTGATGGTCCAGCAACCCTCTTCAAAAATCTGCCTCGTCGCTTTAGCTGCTTGCTAACTAAAGATTAGCTACAACGAGCCAACACAAATGTTATTAGCTATTCTAGCAAGCTATCCTAGGAAGCTAACGTTAGCTACAATCCACGCTCTTTCTTGATAGTTAGTTACAACCAGTCGCAGTGTCTTTCTGTACTTGACACGCATTTCAGTTTACAGTAAGTTTGTTTGAAGGTACGAAGATACACTGGGTAGCTACATTGCAGTATTACAAATGGCTAAATATATATCATATATTTGTCCTATGGTATGGGCACATGTTTCATTGTTAACATCAAACTTTTTTTTTTTTTACTGTACTTTAGAGTTTTCTGTCCTTTTACCTCTAATTTATTTTGTCTGACTCATCTTTTTTTTGCCAGGGTTTTGGGTGGAGTAGGTAGACATGGCTGACCAAGAAATTGGGCCCGTTGGGTTGGGCAAGAGGGCTGCAGCAGGTGCTGCAGTTTTCAAGGTGCGCGAGGCTGCAATGGCTATTCTTCAAACAGAATCTACTGGTAACCTGAAAGTACAAAAACGGAGTGTCCCATCGACTCCTTTCATCGTACCAGAACCTTCCCTAAAACCATACAAGCGGCCCCCCACTCTGCTAATGCCACCTTCGCACCATGCCATCCCAGTTGGAGGATTTACCTGTGAGGTGTGCGGCCAGAACTTCTTCTCTTTTCCTCAGATGGTGAGACACAAACAGTTCCACGACGAAGAAAGGCCCTTTCCCTGTGGTGTGTGTGGGAAACGTTTCCTGAGCCGCAGCCACTACACTGAGCACCAGCGGGTTCACACTGGGGAGCGCCCCTTTCCTTGCGACCAGTGTGAGCGCTCGTTCACCACACACCACAACCTAAAGCGTCACCACACCATCCATGCCAAAGAGGAGGCGTACCGCTGCCGAAAGTGTGGCGTACTCTTCTGCCAGCGTCACGAGTACCCCAATGGCATACCTCAACCTGACCTTGAGCCTCGACCTGGGTTCGAATCCATGCCCACGATGCAACCCACCCCTCCCATTCAGGTCACACTCACACCCAAGCAGCTTAAGAAGCTTAACAAGAAGAGCCATAATCTCTCAACCAAACATGATCATTCTAAGAAGAAAAAGAAAAAGAGGAGAGTCAAGCATCCAGGCACAGCAGAGAAAGTACATTCTGTGCCTCAAGAGGAACTTTGGCCTGTGTTGTTAACTAGAGGAGAAAAATTGCAAAAAGTTGCGTATGACATCGAGGTTATTCTTTGATCCTGCATGATGAAAGAAATGGGATAATCAGTTAGATTATGATTTTTAAAAACAAGATGAACATTGTTCCGTTTCTTCTCCACCCATGTGGATGCACTGTTTCATAAAAGGACTTATACCTCAACACTTGTTTTGCATCACATCATGATTTTGGTATTTATTCCTTCATTGAGTTTGAGAAAATAAGAACTTTCTCTCCACCAGTGATAATGATTAGGAAATATTTTGTCAAGCATTTAAAATGGTTAACAGTCCTCTGAAATGTTATGGTTTTGCCTTTGAGATCGTAACTGGTTTTTGTTGGTGTTACTTTAGTGTATATATTTTTTGGATTATGATTCATTCAATTATACTTAATCCATTGTGAAGAAAGGGCTAATTAGACTGTCTATACATTATTAAATGACTTGCTGTTAAACTATCTTCTGTTACACATTCAACTAATTTTTATAACAAATCATGTTCATCCACTTTTTAGATTACGATCATAGACCTGTAGTGTTTCTTGCTGGTTCTCAACCATTAAATTGTCCAGAAATTGCCCTCACCAATGTATGTACATGTAAATAATCCTGAGTTTTTTTGTTTATGAATTAGGAATATCTATAGTCCGTGTTAAGTGAATAATTCTGTTGAATTGGAGTAACAATTAAACTTCCAGAGTCTGTCAAACTACTATGAAATGATATATTGCCTCTGATTTGAGTTCTGCATAACTACCTCAGGCTGTAGATTGTAAATATGTATTTTTTTTTAATTGATAATGGGTTTACTAATTTCTTGACATAACACTTTACTATATGTATAAATTAATGATGTGGACACCCCTTCAAATTAGTGGATCGCGCTACTTCAGACACACCCTTTGCTGACAAGCGTGTAAAATCGAGCACACAGCCATGCAATCTCTATAGGCAAACATTGGCAGTAGAATGGCCTTACTGAAGCGCTTTCAACATAGCACCATCATAGGATGCAACCTTTCCAACAAGTCAGTTTGTCAAATTTCTGTTATAGCAGCAAAGGGAGATCAACTCCATATTAATGTCCATGATTTTGGAATGAGATGTTCGACGAGCAGGTGTCCACATACTTTTGGTCATGTAGTGTCATGTAGTCTTTCTATCATGTCACGAGACTCCTCTTAAAGTGAATGTAGGCATGCATAGAAATATTGGCTCAGCTAACATAAAATACTGGTGTGATAAATACTGTAAAGTACTTTGTATCAGCCTCTGTATTACAGCAGACATGTCTATCACTTATCTTAAGTATTAAAAAAGGTTAGATGCACCCATCTTGCTTCGCTATATTATGCTTGTCTTGCAACAACATGTAAACACTAAATTGTGCTTATGTGAAACATAACATTTGATATGCATCAGCAGTGCTAGAAGTGGGTTATTACCATCACCAACTGTTATGGATCTAGTTCTGGGTCCTGAGCTTGACTAGCTCTAGTTAGATCCCTGTTTGGATATCGTCCAGAGATATGGATGGAGTAACGTTTACTATAGCTCTGTTGGAATAACTTTCATAGATAACTTTGACACCTGGAAACAGAAGATGCTCTACGGGAATGACAGAGTACATCCAAATCATCTTGGCTCCTGGACTCTGTCCACGCATTTCAAGGCTGCGTTGAGACAATGACTTATCAATGACCCAAGCCCAGCTCCGATACCATTGTGTCGCTGAGTTGTAGTAATGCTGCAGCAAATATACATTATCCCAGGGGCGGTAGCAGTCACAATGTAAGTAACCTAGTTTATGTCCCTCTTAACTCCCCTGAATGCCTCTGTCGATCCTACAGCTATTGTATACAGTAATTATGTTCATATGGTGTGCCCTAGTAGGAAGTCCACTGTGTGCAGCTCACCCTGCACTATCAGCTCCAACATAAATAACATTCTCATGTCTACTTCCCAGTAAAGCAATAAATACAATAAAGCATCCCAGAAAAGTGTGAAAAATAGCCTACATAAAGAGCTTAAGAAACAAGGTTCAGAAAATCAACTTGCTAGTAACAGATGACATTCGTATTCTGGCTATCTCTGAAACTCACTTAGATAATACCTGTGATACAGTGGTAGCAGTACATGGCTATAACATCAACAGAAATGCCAATGGGGGAGGTGTTGCGGCCTATATACAGAGCCACATTTCTGTAAAGGTTAGAGAGGATCTCATGAAATACTATTGAAGTAATATTGCTACTGGTTCACCTGCCTCACCTAAAGCCCATTCTTTTTGGAAGCTGCTATATACCAAGTACTAACAGTCAGTGTCTGAATAATATGTGTGAAATGCTTGATAATGTATGTGATATCAACAACATTTCAATGTGACCTTAATATTGACTGGCATTCATCAAGCTGGCCACTCAATGAAAAGCTTCAAACTGTAACCAGTGCCAGCAACCTGGTTCAGGTTGTCAGTCAACCAAACAGCACAGGAATGAAATCATCAACATGTATTGATCACAACTTTACTAATGCTGCCGAAATCGGCATTAAAGCTGTATCCAAATCCATCGGCTGTAGTGATCACAATATAGTAGCCATATCTAGGAAAACCAAAGTTCCAAAGGCTGGGCCTAATATAGTGTATAAGAGGTCATACAATACATTTTGTAGTGATTCCTATGTTGATGATGGAAATAATATTTGCTGGTCTGTGCTGTGTGATGAGGTGCAACCAGACGCTGCACTTGACACATTTGTGAAATTGCTTTTTCTAGTTACTAATAAGCATGCACCAATTAAGAAAATGACTGTGAAAATTGTTAAATTCCTGTGGATTGATGAAGAATTAAAAAAAATTATGGTTGAGAGGGATGAGGTCAAAGGAATGGCAAATAAGTCTGGCTGCACGACCGATTGGCAAACGTACTGCAAATGGAAAAATCATGTGACTATAGTGAATAAAAAGAAGAAACTATACTATGAAACAGATGAATTATATAAAGAATGATAATAAAAAGCTTTGGAGCACCTTAAAGGCAAACTCAGCTCCATCATTCATTAAATCAGATGGCTCATTCATCACAAAACACATTGATCTGCCAACTACGTTAATGACTTTCATTGGCAAGATTAGTAAATTTAGGCATGCCAGCAACTTGACATGCCAGCAACAAATGCCGACACTATGCATCCAAGTATTACTAACCAAATTATGAAACACAAGCATTGTAATTTTGATTTCCAAAAAGTGAGTGTGGAAGAAATGAAACAATTATTGTTGTCTATCAACAATGACAAGCCACCTGGGTCTGACAACTTGGATGGAAAATTACTGAGGATAATAGCAGACACTATTGCCACTCCCATATCTTCAATCTAATCCTACAAGAAAGTGTGGGCCCTCTGACCTGGAGGGAAGCAAAAGTCTTTCCTCTACCCAAGAATAGTTAGCCCCCTTTACTGGCTCAAATAGCTGACCGATCGTCCTGTTACCAACCCTTAGTAAACTTTTGGAAAACATTGTTTGACCAGATACAATGCTATTTTACAGTAAATAAATTGATAACAGACTTTCAGCACATTTATAGGGAAAGACATTCAACATGCACGGCACTTACACAAATGGCTGATGGCTGAGAGAAATTGTCGATTAAAAAGCTATTTTGTTAGACTTCAGTGCGGCTTTTGACATTATTGATCAAAGTTTGCTGATGGAAAAACGTTTGTGTTATGGCTTTAAACCCACAGCTACAGTGGGGCAAAAAAGTATTTAGTCAGCCACCAATTGTGCACGTTCTCCCACTTAAAAAGATGAGAGAGGTCTGTAATTTTCATCATAGGTACACTTCAACTATGACAGACAAAATGAGAGAGAAAAAAAACAGAAAATCATATTGTAGGATTTTTTATGAATTTATTTGCAAATTATGGTGGAAAATAAGTATTTGTTCACCTACAAACAAGCAAGATTTCTGGCTCTCACAGACCTGTAACTTCTTCTTTAAGAGGCTCCTCTGTCCTCCACTCGTTACCTGTATTAATGACACCTGTTTGATCTTGTTATCAGTATAAAAGACACCTGTCCACAACCTCAAACAGTCACACTCCAAACTCCACTATAGCCAAGACCAAAGAGCTGTCAAAGGACACCAGAAACAAAATTGTAGACCTGCACCAGGCTGGGAAGACTGAATCTGCAATAGGTAAGCAGCTTGGTTTGAAGAAATCAACTGTGGGAGCAATTATTAGGAAATGGAAGAGGTACAAGACCACTTATAATCTCCCTCCATCTGGGGCTCCACACAAGATCTCACCCATGGGGTCAAAATGATCACAAGAACGGTGAGCAAAAATCCCAGAACCACACGGGGGGACCTAGTGAATGACCTGCAGAGAGCTGGGACCAAAGTAACAAAGCCTACCATCAGTAACGCACTACGCCGCCAGGGACTCAAATCCTGCAGTGCCAGACGTGTCCCCCTGCTTAAGCCAGTACATGTCCAGGTTTGCTAGAGAGCATTTGGATGGTCCAGAAGAAGATTGGGAGAATGTCATATGGTCAGATGAAACCAAATATAACTTTTTGGTAAAAACTCAACTCGTCATGTTTGGAGGACAAAGAAAAGGCTTTGGGGCTGTTTTTCTGCAAAGGATCCAGGACGACTGATCCGTGTAAAGGAAAGAATGAATGGGGCCATGTATCGTGAGATTTTGAGTGAAAACCTCCTTCCATCAGCAAGGGCATTTTTCAAGTCTTTCAGCATGACAATGATCCCAAACACACTGCCCAGGCAACGAAGGAGTGGCTTCGTAAGAAGCATTTCAAGGTCCTGGAGTGGCCTAGCCAGTCTCCAGATCTCAACCCCATAGAAAATCTTTGAAGGGAGTTGAAAGTCTGTGTTGCCCAGCAACAGCCCCAAAACATCACTGCTCTAGAGGAGATCTGCATGGAGGAATAGGCCAAAATACCAGCAACAGTATGTGAAAACCTTGTGAAGACTTACAGAAAACGTTTGACCTCTGTCATTGCCAACAAAGGGTATATAACAAAGAATTGAGATAAACTTTTGTTATTGATCAAATACTTATTTTCCACCATCATTTGCAAATAAATTCATTAAAAATCCTACAATGCGATTTTCTAGATTTTTCCCCCTCATTTTGTCTGTCATCGTTGCAGTGTACCTGATGAAAATTATAGGCCTCTCTCATCTTTTTAAGTGGGAGAACTTGCACAATTGGTGGCTGCCTAAATACTTTTTTGCCCCACTGTATATTGTGGATAAAGAGTTACTTGTCTAACAGAACACAGAGGGTGTTCTTTAATGGAGGCCTCTCCAAAATAATCCAGGTAGAATCAGAAATTCCCCATGGCAGCTGTCTAGGCCCCTTACCCTTTTCAATATTTACCTAATGACCTGTCACTGGCTCTGAGTGTCTATGTATGACTCAACACTATGTACGTCAGCTACTACAGTGAGTGAAATCCCCGCAACACTTAAAAAAGAGCTGCAGTCAGTTTCAGAATGGCTGGCAAGAAGTAAATTAGTCCTAAATATTTCAAAAAGTAAAAGCATTGTATTTGGGACAAATCATTCACTAAACCCTCTACCTCAAATAAATCTTGTAATGAATAATGTGGAAATTGAGCAAGTTGAGGAGACTAAACTGCTTGGAGTAATCCTGTATTGTAAACTGTCATGGTCAAAACATATTCATGCAACAGTAGCTAAGATGGGGAGAAGTCTGTCCATAATAAAGCTCTACTCTGCCTTAACAGCACTATCAACAAGGCAGGTCCTACAGGCCCTAGTTTTATCGCATCTGCACTACTGACACCAAGCTGTCTATTTATACTACTAGCACACAGCTCCGACACCCATGCATACCCCACAAGACATGTCACCAGAGGTCTCTTCACAATCCCAAAGTCCAGAAAAGACTATTGGAGGCACACAGTACTACATAGTCCATGGCTACATGGAACTATTCTACATCAGGTAACTGATGCAAGCAGTATACATTTCTTTTTTTCTTTTAAAAGATAAAAAGACACCTTATGGAACAGCGGGGACAATGAAGAGACACAGACACACGCATTGATTTTTTTATCATAGATATGTGGGCTGAGGTGAAAGGTGTTATAAAATGTAATGTCATGTAATAATTTAAATCGTATATATAACTGCCTTAATGTTGCTGGACCCCAGGAAGAGTAGATACTGCCTTGGCAGCAGCTAATGACTCCTATCTCTCATATAAATATTGGTTAAACTGAATTTCGACTTTGAGTTTGAAGTACTATTCATGTGGTAAATGTAAACTAGGCTGTGTTTACAAAGGTAGACAAATTCTGATATTTTTTTCTCACTAATTGGTCTTTTGACCAATCACATCAGATCTTTTCACATCAGAATTTTTAAAGAGCTGATCTGATTGGTCAAAATACCAATTAGTATTTTTATTTATTTATAATGACAAAGAAACATATATATATTTTTTTGCAAATGTATACAACAAAAAGAAAGATATCACATT
This sequence comes from Oncorhynchus keta, assembly GCF_023373465.1. NCBI lineage: Eukaryota > Metazoa > Chordata > Actinopteri > Salmoniformes > Salmonidae > Oncorhynchus > Oncorhynchus keta. Next base: position 22,304,966 of record NC_068448.1, read on the forward strand.
TACATAAGTATTCAGACCCTTTACTCAGTACTTTGTTAAAGCATCTTTTGGCAGCGATTACAACCTCAAGTCTTCTTGGGTATGATGGTACAAGCTTGTCACATTCTTCTCTACAGATCCTCTCAAGCTGCACAGCTATTTCAGGTCTCCAGAGATGTTTGATCGTGTTCCAGTCTGGGCTCTGGCTGGGCCACTCATGGTCATTGAGACTTGTACCAAAGAATACATTTGCAAAAAATTCAAAAAAACTTTTTTCACTTTGTCATTATGGGGTATTGTGCGTAGATTGAGGGAACAATTGAATTTAATCAATTTTTAGAATAACTTTAACTTAAATTAACAAAATGTGTAAAAAGTCAAGGGGTCTGAATACTTCCCGAATGCACTGTATATAGACATAGACCATAGATATTGTCACTAATTTGAAATTCCCTGGTCTCCCAAAGCCGCAGTAGAGTTATTACTTTACTCACAATTAATTTGTACATTTGATCAACTTTGTTAGATTTTTTGCAAATCAATTAATCTATTATCTATCGATATGGTTTGTCTGAGACAAAGCTCCCTGGAACGCATTTGCGAATCCATGACCAAAAGGATATCTGCAGGCGGAGCGTATTTTTCGCTGTAGGCGTCCCATTGGTCGCATAATACCTGTACCGTATGTACCCTTTGTGATTGGGCATACAGTCAACGCCACCACTGGTAACAGTTGCAGTTGATTTGCTAACTAACTGTATCGGGGTAACCAACTCCAATAATTGGCTGATTCCTCTAAAGCGACGCAGTTGATTGGTTAATCCGTTTGTATAGTAGCACTGGCTGCATATAATTGCTAAAGCAACTGCTTGCTGCTGATGCTATGACCTGGTGCCGGCCGTGCATGAAGCTCATAACATTGTGTCAAGTGGTTACAGATAGAAGAAACGGACAAGTAAACCCATTTGAGGGAACAACTGACTGAAGGGTTTGGAGATAAAACACATAATTTTCCTCTCAAAAATATAAGCAAATCTGGAATGATGCTGAGTCTCGTGAAAAAGCGTCTTTCTCCCTCTGGCGGTGTAGCGTGTTGGGCTCGGTTGACAATCCAGACACCACTGTGTGTAGGTATTTCCTTATCTGATCATGGTCGATGATTGGTGAGAAAGCATGGTCAGCGAATTTCATTAATAGCGGATTAGCTATCGTTATCAAGTGAGCACAATAATGGAAGACTGTACTGCTACGACCTTTGCAAACCGCAGCTGACGTCACTGTGAAGACAACTGCACTGCGGATTAGGACGGATTTGTATGGCGCCAGCCTGCTAGCTAGTTGTTTGTGAGTTGTGCCTTGTAAACCAGCATGCAAATTAATGTTGTGTGTTGTAGCTTGGGAAACAACATAAACCTGTCCGTTTGTGGAAGACCATTTGGGCCACTTATAGATTAAATGTACGCTATATTGATATAGCAGAACAGCTTGCCTGGTACTGTCTGTAGTTGTCCATGAACGCACACAGCTGCCTGCAAATCATATGCATTTTGTTGATGCACAGATGCCCCAAAAAAAAAAAGAGAAACAGTGCCTGTCTTTTCCTACTATCACAGACTTGATAACTACTTTACTGAGGAACGACTGTAATATATGATTGTGCCCCTAGCTATTTTAAGATTAATGTATTAATTGTAAGTCGCTCTGGATAACCGCATCTGCTAAAAAAATTACATTTAAAAAGTTAATATAGTTTAGCCAGTAACCCTGCTCTGCTTACTTTGTCAGCATGCACGAAGAGTGAACCTTCCAAGGTCCTGTGAATAGCATGATGGGGTCCTTCAGCCGACAGGAGTTCTTCCATGAGCTTGTGGAGGGCTGTCTTCTGCCCACCGCTCAGCAGGGCCTGGAGCAGGTCTGGCAGCTTCTGGTCATCTGCCTTCTATGCCGACTTCTCTGGATTCTGGGTGAGATTTCACAATCCTTTGTTTGAAACGTCACTTTCGGAATTTCATTGCCGCAGACATGATGAGTATTAGGATGGTCTTTTACATTTTTGAAAAATGATTATACAGTACTGAAGAACTACATGCATGTTTTATGACTGTCTACAACTACATGCTCTTATTCTCTTCTGTGTTGTTGTTTTGTTGGCCTGGTCAGGCCTCCCATCCTATGTGAAACACCTGAGCACTGTGGCAGGAGGGTTCTACACCCTGTACCTGTTCTTTGAGCTCCACATGGTGTGGGTGGTACTGCTCAGTCTACTGTGCTACCTCATCCTCTTCCTCTGTCGACACTCCAGTAACCGGGCCACCTTCCTCTCCATCACCATCCTCATCTACCTGCTCATGGGGTAGGTAGGCCTTCTCTGTTACCAGGCAACAACATACAACCTTTTTAAGCAAAGACTGTAAGTCGCTTTGGATAAAAGCGTCTGCTAAATGGCATTTATTATTATTATTATTTATTATTATTATTATAAACAACTTGACTTAGTCCTTTTAGCTCCTAGTGGAGTAAACAGCCTCTAATTGGTCTACTGTTGACTTATCCAACCAGAGAGCTGCATATGATGGACACCACCACCTGGCACAAAATGAGAGGTTGGTTCATACTTTGTTTTTATATATATGGTACCAGTCAAACGTTTGGACACATACTCATTCAAGGGATTTTCTTTATTTGTACTTTTTTCTACATTGTAGAATAAGAGTGAAGACAAACTATGAAGTAACCAAAAATGTGTTGAACAAATCAAAATATTTTTATATTCTTCAAAGTAGCCACCCTTTGCCGATGATGACAACTTGATGACAACTTTGCACACTCTTGGCATTCTCTCAATCAGCTTCATGAGGAATGCTTTTCCAAAAATCTTGGAGTTCTCACATATGTTGAGTACTTGTTGGCTGCTTTTCGGGTGATTGTGGAGGCCTGTTCATCTGATGCAGCACTCCATCACTCTCCTTCTTGGTCATATAGCCCTTATATAGCCTGGAGGTGTGTTTTGGGTCATTGTCCTGTTGAAAAACAAATGATAGTCCCACTAAGCGCAAACCAGATGGGATGGTGTATTGCTGCAGAATGATGTGGTAGCCATGCTGGTTAAGTGTGCCTTGAATTCTAAATGAATCAGACCGTGTCACCAGCAAAGCACCCGCACACATCACATTTTCTCCTCCATGCTTCACGGTGGGAACCACACATGCAGAGTTCAGCAGTTCACCCAGACGGCGTCTCACAAAGACACGGCGGTTGGAACCAAAAATCTAAAATTTGGACTCAGACCAAAGGACAGATTTCCGCCGGTCTAATGTCCATTGCTCATGTTTCTTGGCCCAAGAAAGTCTCTTCTTATTGGTGTCCTTTAGTAGGGGTTTCTTTGCAGCAATTTGACCATGAAAGCCTGATCCACACTGTCTCCTCTGAACAGTTGATTTTGAGATGTATTTTACTTGAACTCTGTGAAGCATTTATTTAGGCTGCTATTTCTGAGGCTGGTAACTTTAATGAACTTATCCTCTGCAGCAGAGGTACGTTGGGTCTTCCTTTCCTTCACATTAAGTTTACATACACTCAATTAGTATTTGGTAGCATTGCCTTTAAATTGTTTAACTTGGGTCAAACGTTGCGGGTAGCCTTCCACAAGCTTCCCACAATAAATACATTTTTGTCCATGCCTCGTGACAGAGCTGGTGTAACAGAGTCAGGTTTAAAGGCCTCCTTGCTCGCACATGCTTTTTCAGTTCTGTCCACAAATTTTCTATAGGTTTGAGGTCAGGGCTTTGAGATGGCCACTCCAATACCTTGACTTTGCTGTCCTTAAGCCATTTTTCCACAACTTTGGAAGTATGCTTGGGGTCATTGTCCATTTGGAAGACCCATTTGCGACCGAGCTTTAACTTCCTGACTGATGTCTTGATGTTGCTTCAATATATCCACAGAATTTTCCATCCTCCTGATGCCATCTATTTTGTGAAGTGCCCCAGTCCCTCCTGCAGGAAAGCACCCTCAACACGATGCTGCCACCCCCGTGCTTCACGGTAGGGATGATGTTCTTCGGCTTGCAAGCTTCCCCCCTTTTCTTCCAAACATGAAGAGGGTCATTATGGCCAAACAGTTCTATTTTATTTCAGACCGGAAGAAATTTCTCCAAAAATAATGATCTGGTGGTTTGGCTTTTTTATGGTTTTGGAGCAGTGGCTCCTTCCTTGCTGAGTGCCCTTTCTGGTTATGTCGAGATAGGACTCTTTTTTTACTGTGGATATAGATACTTTTGTACCTGTTTCCTCCAGCATCTTCACATGGTCCTTTGCTGTTGTTCTGGGATTGATTAGCACTTTTTGCAGCAAAGCAAGTTCATCTCTAGGAGACAGAACGCGTCTCCTTCCTGAGTGGTATGATGGCTGTGTGGTCCCATGGTGTTTATACTTGCATACTATTGTTTGTACAGATGAACGTGGTACCTTCAGGTGTTTGGAAATTGCACCCAAGGATGATCCAGACTTGTGGAGGTCTAAAAAAAAATTCTGTGGTCTTGGCTGAATTCTTTTGATTTTCCCATGATGTCAAGCAAAGAGACACTGAGTTTGAAGGTAGGCCTTGAAATACATCCACAGGTACACCTCCAATTGACTCAAATGATGTCAATTATCCTATCAGAAGCTTCTAAAGCCATTGACATAATTTTCTGGAATTGTCCAAGCTGTTTAAAGGCACAGTCAACTTAGTGTATGTAAACGTCTGACCCACTGGAATTGTAATTAAGTGAAATAATCTGTCTGTAAACAATTGTTGGAAAAAGTACTTGTCATGCACAAAGTAGATGTCCTAACTGACTTGCCAAAACTATTGTTTGTTAACAAGAAATTTGTGGAGTGGTTGAAAAACGTGTTTTAATTAGTGTATGTGAACTTCTGACTTCAATTATATTATTTCAGTTTTTAGTTTTTATTATTTTTTTTTTTGTTTTGTTTTTAGTTTTTTAGTTTTATGTCTTCACTATTGTCCTACAATGTAGAAAATAGTAAAAAATAAAGAAAACACCTTGAATTAGTAGGTGTCTGAACTTGACTGGTACTGTGTATCCCCCAAAACCCAGTGAAAGATTAATTAACAGGTTACAGCTATTGTGTTGTACATGCGGTTGTACATGAAATATCATTGTTAATGTTTTCAAGTCTCACTGAGTTCTGTATCTGCAGGTTCCCAGATGGTGGTTGCCATGAAGGCCATTTCTCTAGCCTTTGACCTGGATCGGGGTGTGGTGGCTAATGTGCCTTCTCCTGTGGAGTTCATGGGCTATATCTACTTTGTTGGGACGATCATATTTGGGCCCTGGATCAGCTTTAACAGCTACAGAGAGGCTATAGAGGGCCGCAAACTGGTAAGTTCAATGTTAAGTCCTGTCTAGAGCAGAGGGATACGGAAGAAGATGGGTGAAGGATATTGAGAGATTCTCCTCGTCTTCCTCAGAGTTTCTCCTGGATATGGAAAGTGTGTGTCAGCTGGGTGAAGAGCCAGCTGTGTCTGATCACCTCTAACTGTGTTGCTCCCTACCTCTTCCCTTACTTCATCCCCATCTACGGAGACAAGCTGCTACGCAAGTAAGTGGATGACCTAACCTCTTATTGCTCTTGTAATGATTTACTGTAGGTCATAGAATGCATCCACAGACATTGATGTGTGATCGTTCAAAGACAAGTGCAACGTAAATGTCTTTTTGTAGGAAAGATGTTTGAGTAATGTTTTTCTTTAGTGTAATGTGCACATTCTTATTTGTTTCTTTTTCTCCCTTGAAATAAATGTTCTTCCCTTGCCTTGGCTCTATCCCCAGCAAAACAAAACGGAAGATCAGGTAAATATTTATCCGACTTAATGACGATACAACATCCTCCATCTGTCTCTGTAATTTATTTTATGTTGCATGTCCATTTCTAACTCACCAGCTCTTCCACCTTCCTGACACCTGCACCTCTTTATCCCCATCATTCCTACAACCACGTCTCTGTCCTGCCCACTCATGCCATGAGACTTAAGAGTGAGTGTGTATCAGTTAAATGTATTAAATAAAATAAATGGTGATAACTGATTAACATTTTCCTTCAATTTTTTGCTGCGCAGAGCTTCTGTGGCAAGGTATGTTTAACGGCATTTATATTACCATGGAGAATTGTATTATTGTTAGGTCCAATGCAATAGTTTTAATCTCAATATTAAATAATTTCTGCTTAACAATTAATTACCTTACTGTGATTGTTTTCAATTAAATGTTCAAAAAGTAACCTAGAGAAGAGCAATTTCTCAAGCAAGAAAAAAAATAAAAATGGACTTAAGGTGGAAAAGTGCAGTGTGAAGGTGTGACAGTGGGAAAGAAGTGCTTGTATGCACCTCTGCTCACATCAATTGCGTTTGTTTGGGGAATCTGGTGGGAGAACAAGTAAACATTTGAGTGGGGAGGAGAACTAGCTTTTATTGGCAGAAAGGTTGGGAACACTCTTTCTTATTGGTCTATTTACCACATTACCAGGCAGGCCAAAACTACATCCCACCAAACAGCTCTTACACTAATAGGGCATTATCAAATATTTAAAACAATTTCACAGTATTAGTCCAACCTCAGTGTGGAAATATATACAGCACAGGAAAATACCGTAAGTGTGATTTGAGGCTTTTATTTTGACAGGAGTCTTCTAATCTAACCTTCTTCCATTGACCTCTAGGTGGCTCCTGGCCTATGAGAATGCACTCTCATTCCACTTCAGCAACTACTTTGTGGGTTACCTGAGTGAGACCACCACCACTCTGGCTGGAGCAGGCTTTACTGAGGAGAAAGACAACCTGAAATGGTCAGGGCATTAAAGCATCATGGTGACTAGGCTTGGCATAGACGTGCATTTGGAAAGTATTCAGACCCCTTGACTTTTTACACATTTTGTTACGTTAGTCTTGTTCTCAAAATAATCAAATCTTTTTTTCCCTCATTAATCTACACACAATGCCCCATGATGACTGTTAGGTTCTAATTCTCAGAGTAAAAAACTCAACGGACACTATGAAAGATTAACCAAGTTTATTCTTCACAGAGGATTAATATAGCTGCATTAGCCAAACACATTTTCACACAAGCACTGATATTTAACCCTTCCGCCTAGGCTGAGTCTCCTACAAACATTGTATCACTGCTAGCCAGGACACTAAGTGATATGGGCCATAAACCTTAATGTGGCCTGATCTTACCCTGATCTTGCCTATTGGCAAACTCCAAGCGGGCTGTCATGTGCCTTTTTACTGAGGAGTAGCTTCTGTCTGGCCACTACTGTAAAGGCCTGATTTGGTGCTGAGTGCTGCAGAGATAGTTGTCCTTCTGGAAGGTTCTCCCATCTCCCCAGAGCAACTTTGGAGCTCTGTCAAAGTGACCATCGGGTTCTTGGTCACCACCCTGACCAAGGCCCTTCTCCCCTGATTGCTCAGTTTGGCCGGGTGGCCAGCTCTAGGAAGAGTCTTGGTGGTTCCAAACTTATTCCATTTAAGAATGATGGAGGCCACTGTTCTTGGGGACCTTCAATGCTGCAGAAATGTGTCTCGACACAATCCTATCTTGGAGCTCTACGGACAATACCATCAACCTCATGGCTTGGTTTTTGCTCTGACATGCACTGTCAACTATGGGACCTTATATATACAGGTGTGTGTGCCTATCCAAATCATATCCAATCAATTTCAAGTTGTAGAAACATCTCAAGGACGATCAATGGAAACTAGATGCACCTGAGCTCAATTTCGAGTCTCATAGCTAAAGGACTGAATACTTGTGTAAATAAGGTTTCTATTTTTCCCAAATGCACTGTAAATACCTTATTTGGCCCCCTCCTGTTTCTCTTTCACCCTTCAAACAGCCCAACTGAAATGTATGTGTTTTATTCTCCAGGGATATGACGATTGCCAGGCCCTTGCATGTGGAGTTTCCCAGGTCTATGGTGGAGGTGGCCACCTCGTGGAATCTGCCCATGTCCAAATGGCTCCACACCTGTAAGCTTTCTGTGAAATGGAACACATTTACAGCATTGTTACTCTGCCTATAAAAACCTTACTTTGAACCAAATACACAATTAATACAACTGTTATTTATATTTAAAAAATACATTTAAAAACTTCAGTTGCCTCTACAATTTAAATGTAAAGCAGTGAAAATCCCAACTCAATTACTCCATTTGAACCGGAATACAAACTTGATTCCCATAACTGTTTCTGTCTGATCACCCAGATGTTTTTACCAGTGCTCGCAACCTTGGAACCTTTTCAGCCATCCTAGTGACATACACAGCCAGTGCACTTCTACATGTGAGTATGCACATGCAGGTGTGAGTGCAGGTGTGTAAGAGATTTTCTTACCATTGTCTCCTTTGGCCTTTAGGGTCTCAGCTTCCACCTGGGTGCAGTGCTACTGTCTCTCGGGTTCATCACGTATATTGAGCATGGTAAGTCTATAAAATAAATGGCCTGCTATTCAAAAATGGCCCTTTGCTAATTTTATTTAAGTTCCACGTTACCTTTCAATAATAACACCTATTTACATCTGGAGAATAACCTTTGGTGACATATAATTCATTGTTCATTAGTAATAAATCAACTAACTTGGCTTTGTGGCACAAAGCACAGCAAATGCTGAGTATGTATGACCGGATGAATTATATTTGATCTGCCTGAGACTAATTTTATTTTCCTCTATTCCAGTTTTGCGGAAGAGATTGGCAGCCATTTTTAATGCGTGTATTCTGTCAAAGAAATGCCAGCCGAACTGCTCTCACAAGAACAATAAGGTATGGTTTAAATATTTTATTTGTGTGATATTTATGCATAATGGATTTTCATATGTAAAGTCTAAAAGATTTGTCAATATTGTCCCCATGCAAATCTCTTATACTTAAAGGAAAAATAAACCCAAATCCATTCAGTCCTGTAATTTACAGTGTTTAATAACACTGAGAACAATATTTTGTCAACAAAAGTTTAATTTTGACGTTATAAGGTTGGTAGAAACATTTGCAATGGCAGATATACTTTTGAGGAGATGTTGCCCATGCTACGTCAATGGGCCGTGCAGTGCATTCTGGGACAAGGAGTTCTCTCCTTCAAGGAGTAAATAGGAATATTGGGCGCTAGTTCAAAACCCAACATTAGCACGAATTCCGTCACCAAGAAGTAACACATTACAAATATTTCCCGAGATGTGAGATAATTAACTTGCTATCCGTGATATCGCATAGCTTTGGGATCGTGACATTACGTACTTTCGAGGAAAATCCGCACCTTTCTCAACATATACACTGACTTTGAGAAGGGATTGCGTGACGATTAGCTTAGCAACCGCCTGATGCAGCATGATAACGTGAACGCGATTGGTTGACAGTGTGCTGGGTGGGGTGTTATACATTCCTTCATTCATTGGATTCCTTCATTCATTGGATTCCTATCTCCTTTCTATAATATCTCTGGCAATGGCACCATGTAATACACCCTGAACTAAATGGGAAAACTGCTAGACACTCCATTAAATTCTATACAGTGGGGCAAAAAAGTATTTAGTCAGCCACCAATTGTGTAAGTTCTCCCACTTAAAAAGATGAGAGGCCTGTAATTTTGATCATAGGTACACTTCAACTATGACGGACAAAATTAGAAAAATTAATCCAGAAAATCACATTGTAGGATTTTTTTATTAATTTATTTGCAAATTATGGTGGTCAATAACAAAAGTTAATCTCAACACTTTGTTATATACCCTTTGTTGGCGATGACAGAGGTCAAACGTTTTCTGTAAGTCTTCACAAGGTTTTCACACACTGTTGCTGGTATTTTGGCCCATTCCTCCATGCAGATGTCCTCTAGAGCAGTGATGTTTTGGGGCTGTTGCTGGGCAACACGGACTTTCAACTCCCTCCAAAGATTTTCTATGGGGTTGAGATCTGGAGACTGGCTAGGCCACTCCAGGACCTTGAAATGCTTCTTACGAAGCCACTCCTTCGTTGCCCGGGCGGTGTGTTTGGGATCATTGTCATGCTGAAAGGCCCAGCCACGTTTCATCTTCAATGCGCTTGCTGATGGAAGGAGGTTTTCACTCAAAATCTCACGATACATGGCCCCATTCATTCTTTCCTTTACACGGATCAGTCGTCCTGGATCCTTTGCAGAAAAACAGCCCCAAAGCCTGATGTTTCCACCCCCATGCTTCACAGTAGGTATGGTGTTCTTTGGATGCCACTCAGCATTCTTTGTCCTCCAAACATGACTAGTTGAGCTTTTACCAAAAAGTTATATTTTGGTTTCATCTGACCATATGACATTCTCACAATCTTCTGGATCATCCAAATGCTCTCTAGCAAATTTCAGACGGGCCTGGACATGTACTGGCTTAAGCAGGGGGACACGTCTGACACTGCAGGATTTGAGTCCCTGGCGGCGTAGTGCGTTACTGATGGTAGGCTTTGTTACTTTGGTCCCAGCTCTCTGCAGGTCATTCACTAGGTCCCCCCGTGTGGTTCTGGGATTTTTGCTCACCGTTCTTGTGATCATTTTGACCCCATGGGTGAGATCTTGTGTGGAGCCCCAGATGGAGGGAGATTATCAGTGGTCTTGTATGTCTTCCATTTCCTAATAATTGCTCCCACAGTTGATTTATTCAAACCAAGCTGCTTACCTATTGCAGATTCAGTCTTCCCAGCCTGGTGCATGTCTACAATTTTGTTTCTGGTGTCCTTTGACAGCTCTTTGGTCTTGGCCATAGTGGAGTTTGGAGTGTGACTGTTTGAGGTTGTGGTCAGGTGTCTTTTTTTTATACTGATAACAAGTTCAAATAGGTGCCATTAATACAGGTAACGAGTGGAGGACAGAGGAGCCTCTTAAAGAAGAAGTTACAGGTCTGCGAGAGCCAGAAATCTTGCTTGTTTGTAGGTGACCAAATACTTATTTTCCACCATAATTTCCAAATAAATTCATTAAAAGTCCTACAATGTGATTTTCTGGATTTTTTTCTTCTCATTTTGTCTGTCATAGTTGAAGTGTACCTATGATAAATTACAGGCCTCATCTTTTTAAGTGGGAGAACTTGCACAATTGGTGGCTGACTAAATACTTTTTTACCCCACTATTTCTCGAGGTAGGAATATCGCAAAAATATGATCAATGGCTCATTTGAAAGATGTCCTCGAGTTCTGACATCGACCAGTATTGAAATATGACATGTGTGAAAAGGTCATAATCTAGAAGTTGTATTCCTGTTACCTTCCAGTGTAGTGAGAGCGACTATCAGGGTGCAGCAAGGATGTCTGCCTGCTTGAACGCCAATAAAAATGATTACCCAGGGAACATCACTCAAAGATGCACAAAAACATAACATTCAAAATGGGTGAACCTTTCCTTTAACCAATGCCAAAAAATCACCAATAAGAATGTTTGCAATCTCTTCTGCTCCTCCCATCCACACAGGTACTGTGGGTGTACATCATTAACGTAGCCTTCAGCACCCTGGCTGTCTTCCACCTGGCATACCTGGGCTCTCTGTTCAACTCCAGTGTTGACTACATGGATGAAAAGGTAACTATTTACTGAATGGTGTCAGTCTCTAAGATGGTCAAATGCATATATGACTCTGCGTCATCGTCAGATCTTTTAGAACGAAGCATTATGGTTGAGTTAGACATTTCAAACCCATGTCTACGTTCTCTCCCTTTACAGAGTGACGTGGCCAACCACACCATTCAGAAGTGGTCGGAGCTGAGCTGGGCCAGCCACTGGGTGACGTTTGGCTGCTGGGTGCTCTACCGCATCATCCTCTAAATGTGTGTCTGTGAGAGAGGGCGAGCTGGGGATAGAGACGTGGAGAGGAATGAACCACCCCTTTGTACAGAATAGAAACTATTTTACTCAAGACCAACATGCAGTGCTCAGGACACCGCCTAAGAGATTGGGCTATCTACTTACTGTAACCTGCTGGTGACAAACTATTTTTGATACTCTTAAAATAATGCCCCACTCTTCCTTAATTGCTTAATTTTGTTTTTAATCACATTTTGTTTGAGCTGCTGCATTCGTCCCTTGTGGAAAGACTGATCAGGATCTGCTATCTGACATCTCACTGTGATTCTCAATCAATACCCACCCTGTCAGCATGGCAGTGGTCATTCATTCACTCTTTTATGGACTGCTAAGAACTAGTTTTCAGAAGTGATTCCAGAATATGCCATTTAAGTTTTGTTTTCCTGTTTCTCTATATTAGAAGGCTATATATTTTCCTAATACGACCTAATTAGTTATTACATCTGTAGTATGTAAATAAAACCCAGGTTGGAGATTAAGAAAGTTTCTGTTTGTATGACTGCACAAAACATAATAATTAGGCAGCAACTTTCCTTTTGTGGATTTTAGTAATATAATTTATTTTATTTATGGAAATAATCATGTCAATCGGTGCCAAATGTTAGCCAGTTTTTCCATTGTCCTGTTAATAACTATGTAACTGTGATATATTTTACAAATTATTGTAGTTCAGTCAAGAAAGAATACTAAAGTCTTTACTTGGTCAGTCAGTTCTTCATGTTGCTGTAAAGCAGATTATGAAAATACATAACTTCCTGTTTTCGATGCAAAATTAAGATGACGTTTGAAGTTGCATCAGTAACTAAAGGCTTTGGTCATTTTCTATATCCTGCTCTTTTTTTTAAGAACATGCCTTTAAGGAAATGTATTTTTAATGGAATGCATACTGCTCCTGAACATACTGCACATAAACTGAATCGTACTGCTGCTGGTTATCCCACACATCCCATTCCTTACCGACAGATTCTACAGTATCTGTTATATTTACGTACATCTGTCCACGAGATATTAAATATACTATAATTTAGTAGGCTTTCCTGTAGAATACAAGGTTCAACTCATTTGCATTGCAATGTCTATAAAAATATTTTATTGTGCCACAGCCTGTTTCCAATGTAAACAAATTAGTCATAGTGTGCAGAACAAGCAAGGAGGTGGGCAGAGCCAAGCACGAGCTAGTGAGATCCTATTGGCCTGTTCAAGCATGCATCTGCACATTTCGGTTAGGGAATGCGTACTCTGAAGTGTGCAATAACTCAATTTGCCTTTGCACACCTAAACAAAGCATTTTATTTTTGTATTTTACTTTGATAAATGGGAAAGTCTACAAAACTTAGTCCACTTTGTTCATAACTGATTTATAGTTTTTGTAGCAGAACTGTATTGAGATCAAATGTTTAATTTGCAGAATGGCCATCTCCTTCCATCTTCTCCCACTGCTGGCCGCTGGGCTTCCTCTCACTACCATATTTGGTAGTGAGTGGAAACGGCTAACGAATACTTCACCTTTATACATCTGGTGAAATATCTGTCTCGTTATTCTATCTGTGCACAGCCTTAGCACACCACCTTTCACCACTGTCCTAGTGAAATATTAATCTCAAGGGTTTGTTTTCGTCAAACTTTTACATACAATATGTGTGAAGCTACTGAGGGAGATGTGATACTTTTTAATACAATTTGTATCAAACCTGAATCGCTATTTATCTTTGGTTCAAGTTTATATGAAGTACTGTTAAAGGAAGCTACCTTGAGTAAGCAATTTCTGCCAAGCAGACATGTTCTTACGTAGCATTCAAAACAACTTGTGTGAATATGTAACGACTGTTTTAGGAAATAATAGTTTATTTGCTTATTTACAAGAATGGTTGGGACTGTTACAGTTGATCAAAATAAGGAACTTTGGGTGGGAAGAGAGAACAATTGGGTAGATGGTCTCAGTTTCTCGGGAAGCTCAGATCATTGGCTGAGTTTGACCTCGTGACCATCCATTTCCAAGCTTCCTACAATCCAGAGCAGACTGAGGGAGGGGAAACAGGGTGGGAAGAAAGGGCATACCCAGTGGATCACTGATGGATGGAAATGTGGGTCACTTTCTGCCCTTGTGAGAAGAGGTGAGCGTAGTTGTGTAGCGATGGCCTGTCTGCAGGTCCAAGGGAGGTTCTTCAGCCTTGTCTACCCTGAGGACCCCCATGCTTGTGATGGCAGGATCCCAGCAGAGTCTCCAGAGCCATCTTTACAAATACCTGGAAATTATTGCTTCTCTCCCTTCGGCTGTCCTAAGAGGGGATGGAACACCGAAAGATACCTTCAATGCAGACACACAACATGCAAAGTAGACGAGACCCTGCTTATCACATACTGTAGCATTGGGTGGGAAGAAATAGCTGACTATAATTGACTTGGTCCAGCTCTCAATCATTTGGAGAGCAAGGACTGGATTGAGTTGACTTAAACTTAGAAAATGACAACTCATATATATGAGGCTGTTTTAGACCATCATCCTCCTAACCTCAATCCTCTATTACTCTAATGCTTACCTCCTTGCTTTTTGTTATCATCTCCTTTCTGAACAGCTTTCTTCGGTTGCTCCTTAGGACTCTGAGGTTGCTGAGGAGATTGATTGGGGGGAAATAACTTAGAAAAACTCAAACTTGAATGTTTTAATCTACAATGAATGAGAAGTTCTTCTTCTTACCTTGGTGGCTGATTTCTTGTCAGATTTGTTGCCTACAAACGATGAAAGAATGTTGATTTATTAGTCTTTAAAAATAACTCCCCATGATCCAGGAAAAGGGATGGTGTATTTTATTTTCCACCTTAACTGGGGAGGTTGGGCTCGTGGTAATGGCATTAAATACAACAAATGGATTCCCCTCAGCCTCCACTGTAATGTTCATATAGTCAATGTAGGACTGTAGAGGAGACTGGGCACAAATAACACACTATTTTACCTTAATGTAACTAGGCAAGTCAGTTAAGAACAAATGCTTAGGGTGCGCCACCCTATGGGCTTCCCAATCACAGCCAGATGTGATGCAGACTGGATTTGAACCAGGTACTGTAGTGACACCTCTTGCACTGAGATACATTGTCTTAGCCCAACTAGATGGATAGTCCCATATTCAGCTTTTAACTGAATAGAATAAAAATACACACAGTATAGCATAGGCATGAATTCACTACATTATACACTACCCCGAGAAAAGCATTTATATATGATAATATTTATTTTATATATAAAAAATAGGCTATAATTAAAATATATATAGGCTAACCAAATCATAAAATGTAACTTTACAAATAATACCTTTTGTTCCTGGCATTTTGGCTGCGCTCCATAGTCTGTGTGTCTTTTACAAAACTCAGTGCTTATGAGGCGTCCAGCTCGCTCATTTATTGTTCCGGCTCCTGAATGGTCCCGTCACCAGAGCCCTTTCGGGAAAAAGCGCGGTGAACAAGCAAAGACCCCCGTCAGCTGCGCGAGAGGGACATGGTCGTTCTGGCCTTTGCTGAGCTCAGGCGAAACGTCTGAACGTGCGACCCAAACTCATAATCCCATCGTTGTATGGACAATGCGCTGTAGATCTAATTGTTCTCAAGTACAACAACAATAAAGAGTTTTCATCATAGACTATATGTGTGTGTGGGTACGCGCGTACATGTGCATGTGCGCGTGTGTGAGTTGTGTAAGGTATGAGTTGGCATAATCTCTCTTGCCTATCTTGCAAGACGTTTTTAAAACTGAAGATTGCCTTAATATATTGTTTTATTTCCAAATGTGATTTATAAACATTTCTAAATGTTGCAACTACATTCAAACCAGGCAGTTGATGTCCTCAACCGTGTTTCGTTAAATTATTAATATGAGTGAACATTGGCTAGGCTGTTTCCAACAGAGCGTCATTACATTGCAACATTTCATTGTCGTTGTTTATCATTATCAGGGACAGTGTATTTCTTTAGAAATACGCCATAGTTGCCATAGTTTCCTGGCTCATCAAAGACTGGACAAACTCTGCGTACATCTTTGGTGTACGTACATGTTATTTGATTTGTAAATCATATTGATTAGGTTTAAACATAAAGCTGCATCAAACATGTTGTACAAGTCAGCGTAGCTGCGCACGTGGGCGGGATCAATAGTGTCATGATTTGACAGTTCGACCAATGACATCGATGGCAAGAAGCTAAGGAAGGAAGGAAGGAAGGAAGGTAGGTAGGTAGATAGATAGATAGATAGATAAGCTGTTGCTGACGTTTTCTTCGACGTCTTTATTTACACACGTAATGGAAAATGACGTGGTTTGAATTGCATTTAGAGAATTAAACAAAATCAGTTTGCTAAGTAACATTTGAGAGCTGGGCGTCCAATTATGTCTCAAAGACATGGCTAGCAAGGTAGCTAGCTAGCTAACGCCGTTTTCTTTCTCACTGTTAAAGCTAGCAGGCTCCATCTCTGATGATCGCGTCTGTTGCTAGCTAGTTGACTATGACTTAGTAACTAGCTACCCTCTGAACACATTACACTACCCAATGCAGGCTTTCTTTGAGACATTCATCGCTTGATTAATGTCGATCTAGCTGGCAGTGTTCTGTACCAGCCAATAACTCGACTGTCTGTACTCTGGAGGTGAAAATTATTAGCCATCGTGTAGCCTACTCCCCTACCATTTATATAGGTATGTTTATGTGTTTATAGATAGCTGACATCTGCCCTGGCCGTGGCTTCCCCTCTACTTTGACTGTTTGTGGAATGGCTGCAGTTTGGCAGCAGGTGTTGGCAGTGGACGCAAGGTAAGTCTCATTCAATAAACTGGTGGCATGGCATTGCCTGGTGGCCTCACAGTACTGATACAAATACGTTTACTGATACAGATCTTGCATTGATTGCTGTCTAGGGCTAGCCTGGATAAACCAGACTGACCGCTGCTGAAACAATGGTGAGTGCAGAAGTCAGTCTGGTTAAACCAGGCTTGCCAAGCACCTTGATTGTAATTTAACTGCTGTTTGTATTAGTAAAAAGTGATACTTGAATAATGAATGACTCCATGTTATGTAGAGCTTATACAGCAGTCTACTGTCCAGGCAAAAAAAATCTAAGGAATTGTTTCTCTCTCACTTCCCCCAATCCCTTTCACAGGTACAATGCATACCGCACGCCTACGTTCCCACAGTTCCGCACGCAATACATCCGGCGGCGCAGCCAGCTACTCAGGGAAAACGCCAAGTGTGGCTTTGAGCCGGGGCTGCGCAGGCATTACCTGAGGCTGCGCAGCCAGCTGCTAGCCTTGCGCTACGGGCCCCTGTCTGAGCAGAGCAGCTTCAGGGCCAGCAGTGTGCGCAGCTCCCGCACCACACTGGACCGCATGGAGGTTAGACTGAGAGCAAGGAGCAGAGGGAGAGAGAGAGACAGACAAAGACAATAGGCTACTGTCAATCACATTAGGTCAGTTGAGATGGTTGGAGGCAGACAGATGGTGTAACTGACACTAATAAGGATGCATAGTAGGCACACTAAACTGACCACTTTAGATGGGAGGAATAGATGGATTTCAAAGAGTTGGTGAGTTCATATAGGCCTACTTTTGTCTCTGGCTAAGATTATTTGTTTTTTATATGGACGGCAAGTTCCTCACACTCACTACTTGTGGTTTTCTATCTCCCTGTTTCTCCTTCTCTACTTCCCTCTTTCTTGACAGGATTTTGAGGAGGACCCCCGTGCTCAGGGGGCTCGTGGTCACCGTCGATCTGTGAGCAGAGGCTCCTACCAACTTCAGGCCCAGATGAACAGGGCAGTCTATGATGAGAGGTAACCCCAGCAACCTCTCGCTCAACCCTACTGACCCCATTCATATTTTCGTCTCTGCTTTTGAAACACTGCATTGTTTTTTAAATCTTTATTAGCACAGAATTTCCTTGAGTGATGGTCCGATTTGTAATAAATTATTGTCCCTGATTGGAAATGTGGGTGTGCAGGACCCCAGGTGCCTTGGTGCCAACCTCTGTGGCGGAAGCTAGCCGTGCCATGGCTGGGGACACCACTCTGAGCGAGAACTATGCTTTTGCTGGCATGCACCACATATTCGACCAACATGTGGACTCTGCAGGTGAGTGGAAAGTACAGTATGTGATGGCAAGATCAGTGCAAGGAGTGAGTATTTTTGTGTCTTATTCTCAAATTTTGTTGGGTTCCCTCCTTTCTAGTTCCACGGCTGCAGTTTGCTAATGATGACAAGCACCTCCTAGCCTGCTGCTCATTGGACGGCACCCTGTCCATCATGATCCTGTCCCCGTCCCCGCCCAGTGTGAAGGTCGTCCTGAAGGGTCATGCAGGTCCTGTCACCGACTTTGCTTGGTCCCTTAGCAACGACGTCATCGTGTCAACATCAAAGGATGGAACACTGCGTATTTGGAACACGGAAGATGGGAGGTGTATCCGTGAGGTCAGAGACCCGGAAGCTAGCGAACTGCTTTGCTGCACCTTCCAGCCCATGAATAACAACCTCACAGTGGTGAGTCCTAGTAGAAGCTCAAACAAAGTTTCTAACTCATACCCACACAATATCCACACTAGCATATCACTTAGAATACATGGCAAAGGCCAATACATTGCTTTATTCTAAGTGGTATGCTAGCTGTCCCTACAATGACCAAACTCTCTTCCTTATGGCTTTCCTGACCTTTACCAATGCTCACTCTGACTTCTGTTCAGGTAGGGAACAGTAAGCACCTCCTGCAGGTGGTGAACATCTCCACTGGGAAGAAGGTGAAGGGGGGTTCCAGTAAGCTGACGGGACGGGTACTGTCTATGTCCTTTGATGCCCCTGGGAGGATCCTGTGGGCCGGGGACGACAGGGGCAGCGTCTTCTCCTTCCTGTTTGACATGGCCACAGGTATACTGAGGAAAAACATGCCTACTTTTGATGAATTCATAATAATTGTATTAATGAAACCCAAAGTGCTAGGCCACAATTATGGGACAGACAAGTGTTGTGTGTGTGACAACTCTGAATTTCATCTCATAGGGAAGCTGACCAAAGCCAAGCGGCTTGTGGTGAGTGAGGGCAGCCCAATCTGCAGCATATCTGCCCGCTCCTGGATCAGCAGAGAGGCTCGAGACCCCTCCCTGCTGATCAATGCCTGTGTCAACAAACTGCTACTCTACAGGTCTGTCAGAGAGAGCCAGAGAGCTACTCGTGCTCCATTAGCTCCATAATGCTCAAAATGCTTATACATATACTGAACAAAAATATATAAATGCCACATGCAACAATTTCAACGACTTTAATAATATAATATATGCCATTTAGCAGACGCTTTTATCCAAAGCAACTTACAGTCATGTGTGCATACATTCTACTTTACTGAGTAACAGTTCATATAAGGAAATCAGTCAATTGAAATGATTTAATTAGGTCCCAATCTATAGATGAGTGGGCAGGGGCACAGCCATGGATGGACCTGTGAGTGCATAGGCCCACCCACTGGGGAGCAAGGCCCAGACAATCAGAATGAGTTTTCTCCACTAAAGGGCTTTATTACAGACATATATAATCCTCAGTTTCATCAGCAGTATGGGTAGCTGATCAGACGATCCCGCAGGTGAAAAGGACAGATGTGGAGGTCCTGGGCAGGCATGGTTACACGTGGTTTGAGGTTGTGAGGCTGGTTGGATGTACTGCAAAATTCTCTAAAACGAAGTTGGAGACGCTTATGGTAGAGAAATTAATATTAAATTCTCTGGTAACAGCTCTGTTGGACATTACTGCGGTCAGCATGCCAATTGCATGCTCCCTCAACTTGAGACACCTGTGGCTTTGTGTTGTGTGACAAAACTGCACATTTTAGAGTGGCCTTTTATTGTCCCCAGCACAAGGTGCACTTTTGTAATCATGCTGTTTAATTAGCTTCTTGATATGCCACACCTGTGATTGTCTTGGCAAAGAAATGCTCACTAACAGGGATTTAAACAAATTTCTGTACAAAATTTGAGAGTAATAAGCTTTCTGTGCATATGGAACATTTCTGGGATATTTGATTTCAGTTCATAAAACATGTGACCAACAATTTACATGTTACGTTTATATTTTTGTTCAGTATAGCTTGATTAACTACTGTGTCGTGCCCTGGAATGTGTGTATGTTATACCATTAATGTACTGTGTGCTGTTGATTGAACAAGGAGAGCATGATCCACTCTGCACATTGCATGCTGACTTGAGTTTGACTGGTTCTCTGTTCCTCTCGTCTTTATAGAGTGGTGGATAATGAAGGCACTCTGCAGCTTAAGAGGAGCTTCCCCATCAAGCATGGCTCTCAGCCCCTTCACAGCATCTTCTGCCCTCTCATGTCCTTCAGACAGGGCGCCTGTGTTGGTATGAGCCCTTCAGCCTTACTCTGACTTTCACTCTATCTGCTATAAATGGGATAAATGAAAGTGCACCACACTTAAGAATATTGATTGTGTACTGGTTGCCAGTACGTCAACTCACTGAAGCCATAGTGTAGTTACTATATGTAACCATCTTCACTCAGTTATAGCAGGTCATAACAATCAGTTATAACCAATGTTCCCTCTAATTTGTTTCGCCACTGAGCAAATTTCAGGTCTGCTGAATTCTGTGCAATTTCCAGCATGCGTTTACTGTGAACATTGAGGCTGTACCCACTTTAAGTTAGTTTGAACAGTGGCCATGTAGGTTACTGTGGCTATTTGATCATAATGTATACCATCAAAAACAATGGGGAAATGCATCCCATAACATTTTAACATGGAAATAGCTGTTCTATCATTCAGACTACAGTAGCAGCCAATGTGTGGTGTTCAATGTATGCCTACATTCCATGAGACTTGAAAAAAACATGCAGGGCTTGACAGTAACCTGTTAATCCACTTGTCCTTCAGAAAAGGAGTTGACTGAAAATGTTGTTTTCTTTTATGCAAGAAACCACTTTACAAAATAAAATGCATTATTATTCCCATACCATTATTACAGAGAATCAAACAAATTATACTACCCTCTGCATATTGGTTACTTAGCTTGTTCAATCCTGTCTCAAAATACAACACTGCCACTTTACCGGACTGGCTTTTCAAAGATGTTTTGTGCTCTCTTGAAGCAATCACTCCACTTTTGCTGACTACAAATGATCTATAACTGGGCTAATAATTCACTAACTAGCAAAGGACATGAACAAAATGTGAACACAGGGCTCCATGCACCTCTTGCTTTGATCTCTAAACAAGCACATCTACTCATGACCGCTCATGCTATAAACACAGTTCAGTTCAAAGTAAATGGCACAGATCCATATATGGCAATGGTTTATTTGCATATAGTCCTACTGCAGCTCTCGTTGTTTATGCCGTTTAGGCTGAGTAGTGCGTGTCAGTACAATAGAGTCCTACCCCAATGCATTATTCCTACAATAAAATGTATTGCATGGTTTGTTTTGTTTAGTTATGTTGCATTGAAAGTGGCTAATGCATTGTTGTTCGGGACATTTTTGTAAATTATATTTCCATATTTTTAGCTAGGCTATATGATCACTCCGAAAGTAGATCTGCTGTTGTATTACTTGTGAGGCACAGCTGAGTGAGCATACATTTAAATGATTTGCTTTTTATTTTAATTTTACTGGGCTGATGGTGCCTGCATCTGATGGTCTGTCTCAGCGGAGGGAGAGAGCAGCAGACTGCGGGTCCACCTCTCAACATCCCTCCTCTCTCCCTTTCCTCCACTGACATTGACCAAAAAGGCACACCGTCTTCCAGCTGATGTGGAAACTCGAGTCGCACTGCATTATTTCTGCCTCATGCCCAAATTCATGTTACTCCATGAACAGAGAAAGTGAAATGTTCCTCGATATTAATAAAGAACCAAGCCGCTAATAATAATAACAACGCAAGCCTATAGATACGTTTTCCTACTCATTCATTGGAAGATGGGCTTCCGCAGTGGTCTAAGGTGATACAGACGATTCCAGGCTGTATCACAACCGGCCGTGATTGGGAGTCCGATAGGGAGACGCACAATTGGCCCAGTGTTACTGCTGGACTGCTTGTTGTAACACTGAGTGGAAATGGGAAGAACGTATAATTTTATGGCTTATAAAAGTGTTGAATACAAACTTCAAAATGAACTCACAAGCAAAAACAGGAGCTCTGCTGTATTTGTTGACCGTATCTCACTAATCATGGCTTTTAACGTTTTGAAATCTCACAGTATCAACTTTACTGTAGCTTTCTTTTATGCCTGCTACTTTAATGCAGACATGGTAATCTGAACCATCCGATTGGCCAGCGGTAGGCCTATAGTGCACTTGATTTGCTCTCAGGGCCCGCCTGGAAGGCAGAGTTTGTACCTTCAGACACATGACATGGTTCAAAATTCACAACAGTTTGCCTACCCAGCGTGCAGTTTAGAGGGAACTTTGGTTATAACAGATTGGTTTTCACAAGTATTCTCTCTCTCGTCTCTCTTCCCTATTTTTCTCTTCCTTTCCACGCCTTTTCTCCACTCTGTATCCCAGTGACTGGCAGTGAGGATGCCTGTGTCTACTTCTTCGACGTGGAACGCAACACTAAGGCCATAGTCAACAAGCTGCAGGGTCACGGTGGCCCAGTGCTGGATGTCAGCTTCAACTGTGACGAGAGCTTGCTGGCTTCTGCAGACGCCACTGGCATGGTTATCATCTGGAGGCGGGAGCAGAAGTGACCATCCACCAAAAGCTTCCTTCCATGCACTACAAAAAAAAAGCAACTACCACTTTGAACCATCCAATCACTAAAATGCTAAATACAAGGGGCAGGGAAAGGATATCTGTGTTTTTTAAGGCTGGGATTTAGTGGTTACTGTGAGTGTGGTCCCCGTGAACGCAGGAAAATAGCCTTTTTAAATATAGTCAACAAAGTGCGATCTAATTGAATCCCTGCCTAGGTTTTCAACGTAAAAGGGAGCACTGCTCCTCACGGAGGGTCCTGAGAGGTTTGCATGTGTCAAGTAGGACCTGTAATAGCGCTCACTACTTATTGTAAAGCATTAATATAGCAAAATGCAATACAGTAGTATTAAATGACAGCTTTGTTCCTTTAAAGTTGCCCATTTTCCTTCAACCATTCCCATGTTTATTGTTCTACTGTGATGTGCATGGCTTTCTATCAAGAACCCATCATAGAAATCAGTACTGACATATTGGAATAACTACTGTGTATGTGTGTATATATTTAACACACAAAAAAACTTGATGGAAACTCAAAGAACACCTTGTGTGTTTGTGAGAATTTGTGTGTTTGTATGTGCCTGTGGTGTCATTTTAATGTCATGGTTGCAAAGAAATATAATATATTTATGATATGCACATACTGAATAAAGTAGCCACTGTACATATCACAGAGTTGAGTGTTAGTGTTACAATAGAGCTAGCCAGCTTGTAGTTTAAAAATAAGGAAATGAGTTACCTCTGGATCATACAACCTTTACAAAGGGGGAAATAATAGGGTTTTGGGAAGAACGCCGAAAATAAGGTGTGAGGTTAAGACAGGTTTAGGAGCTCTTACACGTTTTGTTCTATTAGATATCAGTTAACCTGACCATTATGAAGCCTTTGTGCTTTTTCTGATTACATAAATGCTTCAAAATTCACAAAAAAATACGTTCGCTGATTATGATGATCTCATGGAACAACACGTTAAAGCGCTCTACGCCTGTTTTTACCATATACCTTATTTTCCGCGTTTATCCTAAAACCCTACAAAAACTACATTTTCCTATAGGCTTTGTCCAAAGAATCATGGCAGAGTTAGTGCCTACAAAAAAGACGCCATTACTATTGCTCTGTCGCAAAGTATAAATGTTTATGTTTTTCCACACGTGCGCTAGAAGTCTATTGGTCATTTGGGCTGCCTGTCATTCTATAATCGGATCCAACCATTGGCTAGCTAGACTTCCTGGGATTTTGGCGGTGGAGTAAACATGGCGGAAGATTTAAAAGGTAATTCTAGGGAAAATGTTGGATTTTGCTTATTTTCCTTCCGTAACAATAGCGGTTATACGACAATCACGCTTTTTTTTTTTAAATACCATATAACGTGGAGTTGATTAGCGAAATGATGATGCACCACAGTGGTCGTAGCTATGCCATGCTGATGGTCACTATTTTATCAATGAAAATCAAACAATCTACTATCACATTTTAAATAGTTAGCAACCTTGCTTACTTAACGTTATGCACATACATAATGTTGAACATGTTGATAACTAAATTGAGTTATGATAGTTGTTGATCGAAGCGACCACAGTTGTGTTCTTTGTGTAACATTAGCTAACGTTAATAAACTGGCTTGTCACTCACTGCAGGGTGCCAAGTTGTATGTAAAGTTACAACGAGCCAGTTGCAGACACTCTGTCGTCATGAAGGGATTGTGTGCTTGGATCTGGGGGTCATCAGGAAACAAATGCACAACTTCGAAGTGGAGTACCTGTGTGACTACAAGAGGACACTTGTTCCTGGTAGGAAGACAGCCAATGCCACAGGAGTACCAAAGGTTAGAACAAGTCCTAGCTAAACTTTGGATTGATTTTGGTAGCTAGATATTCAATTGATCCAGCTTGCAGTGCTATACTCTGACGGACATCACAGGCAACATGAACTTGTTCTTTTCAGTTCTTAACTGATGTGGTGCTGTCACTGAAAGCATCCATCTGTACTTGAGAGAGAGAGAACTGCTCCCCTGCTCCAACCTCCAACCTGTATGTGTATGTGTGTCTTTCGGAGGGGTTGGGATAAAGCCGGAAGTCACATTTCTGTTGGCCTTGTGTACAATTGGACGTCTAAAGTGATATTTGTCTACCTTGTCATAGGGGCGCTAGAGTTCAGTATGACTCCTTTCAACTGCTGTTTTTCTTCCTAGGAGCGAGAGTTCTACTTGGTTAAATGGAAGGGTTACCCAGATCACATGAACACCTGGGAGCAGAGGAAAAACCTGCGGTGTGTGGAGCTTTTACGTCAGTTCTGGGACGATGTCTTCCTGGAGCTGCAGAGACAGAAAAAGACTGTAGTCCCCAACCGGTTTGAAACAGAGCTGTCCTCTTACCTGGAGCAGAGGGCCAGGCATAGGCAGAGCCTGCAGAGGTGGGAGGCCCAGATCAACAGTGTTGGAGGCCTCACCAAACGCATCCTGGTCCGCAACCGTGTGGACCTGGAGGGCCCTCCGAATAACTTCACCTACATCAACTACTACAAGGTGTGCAAGGGCTTGTATATCACCAGTACTTTGTATCAATGACATGTTTCAACTGTAGTGATGTTGCCCTCTTTATGCCTGCGGTATTATGCATCAGCAATGGAGTACAAATATAAAAATATACGCTACCGGTCAAAAGTTTTAGAACACCTACTCATTCAAATGTTTTACTATTTTCTACATTGTAGAATAATAGTGAGGACATCAAAACTATGCAATAACACATATGGAATCATGTAGTAACCAAAATGGTGTTTATTTGAGATTCTTTAAATAGCCCCCCTTTGCCTTGATGACAGCTTTGCACACTCTTGGCATTCTCTTAACCAGCTTCATGAGGTAGTCACGTGGAATGGATTTCAATTAACAGGTGTGCTTTCTTAAAAGTTAATTTGTGGATTTTCTTTCCTTCTTAATGCGTTTGAGCCAATCAGTTGTGTTGTGACAAAGTAGGGGGTGTATACAGAAGCTAGCCCTATTTGGACCAAGTTCA
The DNA here is from genome assembly GCF_023373465.1 of Oncorhynchus keta. Taxonomy (NCBI): domain Eukaryota; kingdom Metazoa; phylum Chordata; class Actinopteri; order Salmoniformes; family Salmonidae; genus Oncorhynchus; species Oncorhynchus keta. The sequence goes on from NC_068448.1 coordinate 22,330,563, forward strand.
TATTATGACAAGAACAGCTCAAATAAGCAAAGAGAAACGACAGTCCATAATTACTTTAAGACATGAATGTCAGTCAATCCGGAAAATGTCAAGAACTTTGAAAGTTTCATGTGCAGTTGCAAAAACCATCAAGCACTGTGATGAAACTGGTTCTCATGAGGATCACCACAGGAATGGAAGTTACCTCTGCTGCAGAGGATAAGTTAATTAGTTACCAGACTCTGAAATTGCAGTCCAAATACATGCTTCACAGATTTCAAGTAACAGACACATCCAACATCAACTGTTCAGAGGAGACTGTGTGAATCAGGCCTTCATGGTCAAATTGCTGCAAAGAAACCACCACTACTAAAGGACACCAATAATAAGAAGAGACTTGCTCGGGCCAACTAACATGAGCAATGGACATTAGACTGGTGGAAATGTTGTTCTTTGGTCTGGAGTCCAAATTTGAGATTTTTGGTTCCAACTGCCATGTCTTTGTGAGACGCGGTATGGGTGAACGGATGATCTCTGCATGTGTAGTTCCCACCATGAAGCATGGAGGAGAAGGTGTGATTGTGTGGGGGTGCTTTGCTGGTGACACTGTCTGATTTATTTAGAATTCAAGGCACTCTTAACCAGCATGACTACCACAGCGTTCTAGAGCGATACGCAATCCCATCTAATTTGCACTTAGTCCCACTATCGTTTGTTTTTCAACAGGACAATGACAATGACGCAACACACCTCCGGGCTGTGTAAGGGCTATTTGACCAAGAAGGAAAGTGATGGCATGCTGTATCAGACAACCTGGCTTCCACAATCCCCCGTCCTGAACCAAATTGAGATGGTTTGGGATTAGTTGGACCGCAGAGTGCAGGAAATTCAGCCATCAAGTGCTCAGCATATGTGGGAACTCCTTCAAGACTGTTGGAAATGCATTCCAGGTGAAGCTTCTTGAGAGAATGCCAAGAGTGTGCAAAGCTGTCACCAAGGCAAAGGATGGCTATTTGAAGAATCTAAAATATATATATTTTTTAATATTTTTAACACTTTATGGTTACTACATGATTCCATATGTGTTATTTTATAGTTTAAATATCTTCACTATTATTCTATAATGTAGAAACAAGTTTTAAATAAAGAAAAACCCTTGAATGAGTAGGTGTTCTAAAACTTTTGCCCGGTAGTGTATATAGAAATCAAAGCTTTTTTCCTAGGTGGGTGAGGGCATTTCGATGACGACGATGGCAGTGGGGTGTGAGTGTACCAACTGTTTGGAGAACCCTGTGGGTGGTTGCTGCCCAGGAGTATCGGGACATGGCTTTGCCTACAACGAGTGTGGGCAGGTGAAGGTTAAGCCTGGGGAGCCCATCTATGAGTGCAACAATATGTGTCGCTGTGGACCAAACTGCCCCAACAGAGTGGTACAGAGAGGGATCCAGCATATCCTCTGCATCTTCAAAACAGACAACGGGCGGGGGTGGGGAGTACGGACCTCTGAGCGTATCAGAAGGCATTCCTTTGTCATGGAATATGTTGGAGAGGTAAAAAAGACAACTTTGATTATAGAGACCACATATTTGGTGCTCGGTTTCTATTATCGGTAACATTTGACAAGCGAACATCAACATACTAACTCGTAGATTTCATCTCATGCAGGACTTGGTGTATCCTGGCTGTGTTATAGTGTAGGGTGGTTCTCTCTTGTGATTGGCTGTGCTGTGTTCCATCCAGATCATCACTACAGAGGAGGCAGAGAGGCGGGGTCAGGTCTATGACAGACAGGGAGCAACGTACCTGTTTGACCTGGACTATGTGGAGGATGAGTACACCATTGATGCTGCTCACTATGGAAATGTATCCCACTTCGTCAACCACAGTGTGAGTAGTTCAAGTTCCATTTATTGCCGTTTGTAGGCACAAGTACATAGGCTAGATTGGAATTTCTCTGTGATAAGGCTATGTTTGAGTGTCCTAAAATAAATAAATCATCTTCACCTTTCCTACCTCTATCCCACAGTGCAACCCTAACCTGCAGGTGTATAACGTATTCATAGACAACCTGGATGAGCGACTGCCACGTCTGGCTTTCTTCTCAAACCGTGGTATCAGCGCTGGTGAAGAGCTCACCTTCGACTACAATATGCAGAGTAGGTTTCATCTGATATATCGTATCTCCACAGATCCTAAGAACACTGAAATTAAAGATATGGAAATACAGTGAAGAAATGCATTTTTGAGAGGATACAAAATGGAGTAGGAATTCATATGCCTGATATAGAGCAGATGGAAAGGACTCAGGGTAAGACTAAGGACCACCCATTTAGGTCATAGAGCAACCTGTTTCAAGATAACACAATCTATAATTTGGTCTGTCTTCTGTTCTTTTTCTAGTTGATCCAATAGATGTGGAGAGTACAAAGATGGACTCCAATTTCAGCATGACTATTTCACCCAAAAACGCTTCTCTCGTGACTGGATCACCCAAGAAGGCACACATGACTGGATCACCCAAAAATGATCCTCTCATGACTGGATCACCCAAAAAGGATCCTCTCATGATTGGATCACCCAAAAAGGATCCTCTCATGATTGGATCACCCAAAAAGGATCCTCTCATGATTGGATCACCCAAAAAGGATCCTCTCATGATTGGATCACCCAAAAAGGATCCTCTCATGATTGGATCACCCAAAAAGGATCCTCTCATGATTGGATCACCCAAAAAGGATCCTCTCATGATTGGATCACCCAAAAAGGATCCTCTCATTATTGGATCAACCAAAAAGGATCCTCTCATGGCTGGAACACCCAAAAAACGAGCGCGCATGGAGTGCAAGTGTGGGACAGACAATTGCAGGGGGTACTTGTTTTAGGGTTGCAGCAAGGACAAATTTATACATTTGACTTTTCCACGATTGTCATCATGACAATTCATTTATTTCTGGCATTTTAAATGTATACTATGATGTCTGTGAATATTTTGCCCTATTTGATCATAATCTATTCATTAGTGTTTGGGGCATCTTTTATTTGTTTCTTACATGTTTAAAAAAATGTAATAAAGTTATTTGGTTTTAGTATACAACACTCAAATCCAATTTGTTTGCTATCCGATCTCATCGGATTCAAAGAATTCAATCCTTTTGGTTTCAATATGAACCCTTTTCTTTTACAGGTTAATATGTTTAGGCCTGGTCCCAGATCTGCGGTCTCCCCACAGCCTGGTCCCAGATCTGCGGTCTCCCCACAGCCTGGTCCCAGATCTGCGGTCTCCCCACAGCCTGGTCCCAAATCACTACCTTTCAAAAGTTTGGGGTCACTTAGAAATGTTCTTGTTTTTGAAAGAAAAACACTTTTTGTCCATTAAATAACATCAAATTGATCCAAAATACAGTGTAGAGATTGTTAATGTTGTAAATTACTATTGTAGCTGGAAACGGCAGATTTATATAAAAAAAATGTAATGGAAAATCTACAGAGGCCCATTATCAGCAACCATCACTCCTGTATTCCAATGACGCATTGTGTTAGCTAATCCAAGTTTATCATTTAAAAGGCTAATTGATCATTAGAAAACCCTTTTGCAATTATGTTAGCACAGCTGAAAGCGGTTGGGCTGATTAAAGAAGCCATAAAACTGGCCTCCTTTAGACTAGTTGAGTATCTGGAGCATCAGCATTTGTGGGTTTGATTACAGGCTCAAAATATCCAGAAACAAAGGACTTTCTTCTGAAACTCGTCAGTTCATTCTTGTGCTGAGAAATTAAGGCTATTCCATACGAGAAATTGCCAAGAAACTGAAGCTCTCGTACTGCGCTGTGTACTACTCCCTTCACAGAACAGCGCAAACGAACTCTAACCAGAATAGAAGTGGGAGGCCCCGGTGCACAACTGAGTAAGAAGACAAGAACAGTGTCTAGTTTGAGAAACAGATGCCTCACAAGTCCTCAACTGGCAGCTTCATCAAATAGTACCTGCAAAACACCAGTATCAATGTCAACAGTGAAGAGGCGACTGAGATGCTGGCCTTCTAGGCATAGTTGCAAACAAAAAGACATATCTCAGACTGGCCAATAAGAAGAAAAGATTAAGATGGTCAAAAGAACACACAAACTGGACAGAGGAACTCTGTTCTGTGAAGGGAGTCATACACAGTGTTATACGAGATCTTAAGTTTCTTGGCAATTTCAAGCATGGAATAGCCTTCATTTCTCAGAACAAGAATAGACGAGTTTCAGAAGAAAGGTCATTGTTTCTGGCCATTTTGAGCCTGTAATTGAACCCACAAATGCTGATGCTCCAGATACTCTACTAGTCTAAAGAAGGCCAGTTTTATTGCTTCTTTAATCAGCCCAACCATTTTCAGCTGTGCTAACATAATTGAGAAAGGGTTTTCTAATGATCAATTAGTCTTTCAAAATGATATATTGTGTTAGCTAATCCAAGTTGTCATTGGAATACAGGAGTGATGGTTGCTGATAATGGGCCTGTGTACACCTATGTAGATATTCCATAAAAAATCAGCCGTTTCCAGCTACAATAGTCATTTACAACATTAACCATGTCTACACTGTATTTCTGATCCATTTGATGTTATTTTAATGGAAAAAATGTGCATTTCTTTCAAAAACAAGGATATTTATCAGTGACCCCAAACTTTTTTGAACGGTAGTGTGTATATAGCAATGCATATACATGCTGAATAACTACTCTTCCTTTTCATGTAATCATGTGTTGTACAACACTGGCGTGTGAAAGTTAAAAAGGTGTGTCCTACGGCTTCTTAGGAACAGGAGCCATTGATAGAGTTTGGAAAGTGCTTTATGACTGGGTTGCAATAGGCTGGCAAGGCATCAATTATACGCTGTAGGCCTGTCACTCACTGTTTGAGTCCTCTTTCATTGGTGGATGGAGCTACCGCCCCTCATTGAGGTTGCAATATGTTACAAAGGCCACATTCCAATTGTCGGAACTCTTCCCAGTGTGCGTTCCAGTCATGTAATTTGACCAGACATTCCATAAAGGATGTCATTCAGTTGCCAAAGCTACACTGTATATTGAGCATGCTACTCATCTTGGTCCAGATCTTTCTGTAAATAAATGTCCTTTTCATTTTTAAGAGTAAAACTAGCTAAATTAATATTTTATTATACCCACTGAATGTTGAGCTCAAGTTGTTTTTCTTTCTTTAATTGCTAAGGATATGGGTCCTATTGAAACTTGAAGTCAGCACTCAGAAGCCAGATCAAAATGCATCAAAAGTAGACTTTATTGGTGAGTGGAAAAACAACTGCCACTTCAAATGCTCTACAAGAGAATATATTACAAAAGAATGCCAGGCCCCTAATCTTCAACCCCAGTTCACTTCTCAGGTTTATTTTTTTTTGCCTAAAATGACATACCCAAATCTAACTGCCTGTAGCTCAGGACCTGAAGCAAGGATATGCATATTCTTGATACTTTTTGAAAGGAAACACTTTGATGTTTGTGGAAATGTGAAATGAATGTAGGAGACTATAACACATTAGATCTGGTAAAGGATAATACGAAGAAAAAAACATGCTTTTTTTGTATTTTGTTTGTACCATCACTTTTGAAATGCAACAGAAAGGCCTTAATGTATTATTCCAGCTGCAATTTAGATTTGCACGCAGTGTGTGCGTGCAAAGTTTTAGACTGATCCAATGAACCATTGCATTTATTTTCAAACTTTTGTTTCAAAACTGCCCAAATGTGCCTAATTGGTTTATTAATACATTGTCAAGTTCATAACTGTGCTCTCTCCTCAAACAATAGCATGGTATTATTTCACTGTAATAGCTACTGTAAATTACACAGTGCCGTTAGATTAACAACAATTTAAGCTTTCTGCCAATATCAGATATGTCTATGTCCTGGGAAATAATCTTGTTACTTACAACCTTATGGTAATTGCATTAGCCTACGTTAGCTCAACCGTCCCGTGGGGGACCAGCCGATCCTGTAGAGGTTTCAAGTCAGAACTAATTAACACTGAATTTCAAACATTCCATGGTGGTAAAATAAACTACAAAATCAAATGAGATTCTTTCCAGTCTAGACTGCAGTTGATCATAACCTACACTGAGTGTACAAAACATACAGTGCCTTGCGAAAGTATTCGGCCCCCTTGAACTTTGCGACCTTTTGCCACATTTCAGGCTTCAAACATAAAGATATAAAACTGTATTTTTTTGTGAAGAATCAACAACAAGTGGGACACAATCATGAAGTGGAACGACATTTATTGGATATTTCAAACTTTTTTAACAAATCAAAAACTGAAAAATTGGGCGTGCAAAATTATTCAGCCCCCTTAAGTTAATACTTTGTAGCGCCACCTTTTGCTGCGATTACAGCTGTAAGTCGCTTGGGGTATGTCTCTATCAGTTTTGCACATAGAGAGACTGACATTTTTTCCCATTCCTCCTTGCAAAACAGCTCGAGCTCAGTGAGGTTGGATGGAGAGCATTTGTGAACAGCAGTTTTCAGTTCTTTCCACAGATTCTCAATTGGATTCAGGTCTGGACTTTGACTTGGCCATTCTAACACCTGGATATGTTTATTTTTGAACCATTCCATTGTAGATTTTGCTTTATGTTTTGGATCATTGTCTTGTTGGAAGACAAATCTCCGTGCCAGTCTCAGGTCTTTTGCAGACTCCATCAGGTTTTCTTCCAGAATGGTCCTGTATTTGGCTTCATCCATCTTCCCATCAATTTTAACCATCTTCCCTGTCCCTGCTGAAGAAAAGCAGGCCCAAACCATGATGCTGCCACCACCATGTTTGACAGTGGGGATGATGTGTTCAGGGTGATGAGCTGTGTTGCTTTTACGCCAAACATAACGTTTTGCATTTTCGGTTTCATCTGACCAGAGCACCTTCTTCCACATGTTTGGTGTGTCTCCCAGGTGGCTTGTGGCAAACTTTAAATGACACTTTATGGATATCTTTAAGAAATGTCTTTCTTCTTGCCACTCTTCCATAAAGGCCAGATTTGTGCAATATACGACTGATTGTTGTCCTATGGACAGAGTGTCCCACCTCAGCTGTAGATCTCTGCAGTTCATCCAGAGTGATCATGGGCCTCTTGGCTGCATCTCTGATCAGTCTTCTCCTTGTATGAGCTGAAAGTTTAGAGGGACGGCCAGTTCTTGGTAGATTTGCAGTGGTCTGATACTCCTTCCATTTCAATATTATCGCTTGCACAGTGCTCCTTGGGATGTTTAAAGCTTGGGAAATCTTTTTGTATCCAAATCCGGCTTTAAACTTCTTCACAACAGTATCTCGGACCTGCCCGGTGTGTTCCTTGTTCTTCATGATGTTCTCTGCGCTTTTAACGGACCTCTGAGACTATCACAGTGCAGGTGCATTTATACGGAGACTTGATTACACACAGGTGGATTGTATTTATCATCATTAGTCATTTAGGTCAACATTGGATCATTCAGAGATCCTCACTGAACTTCTGGAGAGAGTTTGCTGCACTGAAAGTAAAGGGGCTGAATAATTTTGCACGCCCAATTTTTCAGTTTTTGATTTGTTAAAAAAGTTTGAAATATCCAATAAATGTTGTTCCACTTAATGATTGTGTCCCACTTGTTGTTGATTCTTCACAAAAAAATACAGTTTTATATCTTTATGTTTGAAGCCTGAAATGTGGCAAAAGGTCGCAAAGTTCACGGGGGCCGAATACTTTCGCAAGGCACTGTATCATGGAAAGAGCAGGTTTTCCTAGACTGACCGGTTGAATACATGTGAAAGCAATGATCCCTTATTGATATCACTTGTTAAATCCTCTTCAATCAAGGTAGATGAAGTGGAGGAGACAGGTTAAAGAAGGATTTTTAAGCCTTGAGACAATTGAGACCTCGATTGTGTATGTGTGCCATTGAGGGGTATGGTAGTAAAAAAAAAAAGATTGAAGTGCCTTTTGAACGGGGTATGGTAGTAAGTGCCAGGCGCACCAGTTTGTGTGTGTCAAGAACTGCAACGCTGCTGTTTTTTTATGGTCAACGGATTCCCGTGTGTATCAATAATGGTCCACCACCCAAAGGACATCCAGCCAACTTGACACAACTGTGGAAAGCATTGAAGTCAACATTGGCCAGCATACCAGTGGAACACTTTCGACACCCTGTAGAGTCCATGCCCTGACGAATTGAAGCTGTTCTGAGGGTAATATGGGGGAGTGCAACTCAAAAGTTTTGTACACAGTATATCCTGCTATTTATGGTGACGTTGCAATCCCCTCTATTGAACTAAAGAAAATCAGTTTTAACATGTTAATGAGATAATCTACTGAGAATGTTCATTACTAGTATTACTACAAACCTGCTTCTCATACTGCATGTCTCCACACACACATCATCTGCACATTACAAATGAAACAAAGTTGTAATACATTTGCAAAAATAGTAGCGTCTGATAAACATTCTCTTTACAAAAAAAGGTCAGATAGGCATTTCTGTATGATACAAACAAAACACCCCAATCCCACCCCATCACACGATATAGTAGTGCATCATGTGATGGTGAACACAAACAGCTCATGGCGGTGCAGCTGTTGGTGTTGTCTAGTCCTGCTGTAGGTGGGCAGGTGGGCCCTCAGCACTTTCCTCAAGTCCTTATTGAGCAGGAGGCAGAAGATAGGGTTGACTCCTGCTTGGGCGAAGCTCATCCACACTGTGATGGAGAGGTACCTGTGAGGGATGGAGCAGGACTTGACAAACACCCTCCAGAAACAGGCCACTATGTAGGGAGCCCAGAGCACCAGGAAGAGCAGGGTGATGATGTAGAACATCCTGCCTAGCCTCCTCTCAGATCTGACCTCCTCCATGCCCAGCAGGCGCTGCTGCTGCTGGTTGTGCAAAGTCTGCCTGATGCCCAGCAGGGTGGGGGGCATTGGGCCTCGGCCAAAGCCTGCGATCCAGTTGGCTGCTGCCTGACCCGTGGCACCCGGGCCGTGGAAGGTCCAGTTCTGGCTGATGGCTGGCATTAGCTGGACAGGCTTCATCTTTCGATGCTTGTATTCAAACAGCAGGAGTTTGGTGTAGAAACCGTGAGTGGCCAGGACCACGATGGCCAGCATGAGCATGAAGCCCAGAGTGTCATTGGTCTTAAGGTAGCGATGCTCGAAAATGCACTGGTCCTCGTCTTGAATGAACTTGTACGTCCCCACGTCAAAGACAGGCGGAGACGCCATGGCAATGGCCAAAGTCCAGACCATGCAGATGATGGCAGCGCAGGTCCAGACCGTCATGCGTTTGGCGTAGAAGCGGTGGTGGGTGATGGCCAGGTAGCGGGTCACAGCCACACAGAACAGCATGAAGGCAGCGTGAAAACAGAAGAGCACAGCTAGGAAGGCCACCAGCTTACAGCTGAAGGCACTGTAGGTCCATGCTGAGCTGTTGTGGACAGACACCAGGACGAAGGGGAAGCAGGCAGCAGAACGGATGACATCAGCTAGGCAAAGGTCCAGCAGAAAGAAATAGGGGGCCTTGTGAAGGGCCCGGTCTCGGAGGACCAGCAGAGACACCAGCAGGTTGCCTGCTAGGCTGACACAGAGGATCAGGCCCAGGAACACCAACTTGACATAGGTGGACACGGCCGCAGCTGAGATTCCTTCACTGCTGGTGCTGGTAATACTACTGTCCCTCTGTGAGGCCAACACTGCCAGCAGGCTCCCTGGGCCATCTATGCCAAAGATCTGGGTCTGGTTAGACATGCCTTCAACTCTATGATTCTAGGGGTAGGGGTGCGAGGGTGATTCTACCCCCTCTCTCTCGGACCGACGCCACTCTTCCGCCTATGGCACGGCAGCCCTCCTATCGTCCGTCCTGGGGTTTTCTTCCTTTGTCCCGCCTCTTACAGGGATATGTGAGGATCCATTCTAGATAACAGGCTCATTTGTCTCCATTACATTTAGCACCTGTGAACAAAGAAACAGAAGACACTGCATTGATCCTAACTCCAGGAGGACATAGCTAACATATTTATACATGTACCAGAGAGCAATCATCTGTAAAACAGGCAGCCTCAGTTCATACCTTTGTCAGACCGATTCGGATCCATAAAAACAACAAGGAAAACTAAAACATGGCTTCCAGAAACGTGTGTTGGGCAACAGTGAGGATAACTCCACCTTCCTGTCTTTCTATTGCTGGGATCAAATCAGCAGTTCTCCAGCATGCCCGCTCCTTGGCGCTCTCAATAATTACCTTGCCTGTTGCTAAGATACAACAGCTCACATACTTTGTTCAGGAGTGTAGGTGTTTGAGTGCATGCATGGGGGTGTATAGGGGATGGAGCAGAGGACAATCAATCAGGTACAACAAGACAGACCACAATAGAGCAACTAATTCACATTCTAAATGTGAAAATAGTGTTTGTGCCAAAAAAGGGTACTTAAAATTGATTGTATGTGATTAAAAAGACACTGTAAAATGGAAATAAAGATACCATTTGGGTCTACAGCTGAACAAAGGAGTTGGGAAGCAGATGTGGGTCTATGAGTATATCTGAGAGTGATTGATTAACCTGTTGACTTCATAGAATATAAACGATACCCTAATATTTGAATACATGGGCCATGAACAATGTAGGCCTAAACGTAATACCAATATAGCAAGGAAATGTTTACATTGCATGCAGGGCATTGAAGGGGAAACTAGATTATTTTTTGCATATTAGAATACCATAACCCAAACATGTTGTAACTTAATTGTAGAAGCCGCAGGTACAATAAAGAAATCTAACTAACTGACCTTCGGAAATTCTTTGTTGTGCCCAGCACTCAAACATTTAGCACCATGGACAGCGCCACACCAGCGCGAACTAAAACAAAGGACTGATCGCAGATTTATCAGCACCACTGCAACTGAACAGCGCCGCGCCCAGGCAACTCATATAACGATAAGGACGCACCTGTTGTTGGAGCTGGGTCTGCAGGGAGGCCTAAATAAATGGAAGATTATTGCAATACTGCTTTCATCCCAAATAAGACTGTGGATTTATGCAATCTTAATCATAGGCCTTGCTACTAATGACGAGCTATAATTAGAAACATATGTCTGCATTAACTCAAATCACTTAATCAATGCGTTGACTTTTTATATGTTTTAAGTAATGCCCCGTGAGCATCCAGCATGAGAAAGAGATATAAACAGGTGGATCATCATGTTCCATTTGGTAATTTGATTCATATACAGAAATAACCTACCTTCGATTTCTGGGATTTGTAAAGATGTGGGAAACCTCAGTCAGAGAGGCGGCACTGACACTGATATTAACACATTCTTCAGTCAATATTGAAACGACCACACTCAAGATAGGCTATGTCTGTCCTCTGAGCGATGATACGATTCGGCCACAGGTAGCCTAATGTTCACTGAGCCTCTTAAACATAAGTTTCACACAGACAAAGGTTGTGTCCAATTTTCGTGTCCATCATTCCATGTAATTTGTACGATGTATTGTCACGTCGAGGTAAATATAGTCTAAAGACAATTTAGGAGAGGTTACAGCACGTAGGCGGCTAGCTTCTATGTAGCCTGCAATACAACCTATCTTCTTTATATCGTCAGATCTACGATTTTCAAAGCGGTGAAATATCGAGTTTCCCTTGATGAACGTCTTGACGCTCCTTGTTTATGCATTTCCATCCATCCGTCTTCAAAATAACCTCGATGAATCTCTATTTTCATTATTTAGAAGTGAACGCTGTGCATTTATTAACCCCGTCATGTGTAGCCAGTCTGTTTTTTTTTGTCAGGTGAAGGTCCACATTGCATTTGTCTGCCTAATTCTGGCGGACCGCATTTGATTTGGCATATTGGATATTATAATTATTGGAATTCCTATCGCATTACGGTCAAACTAAAAAAGGTTGAGTATTTAAATTAATGATTTTAAAGTAATCCCAATTAATTAAATGGCTGCTTGTGTGGATGCTGCTCGCCTATTCGCGGAGTTCGTCGGTTCTATTCGTAGGGGAGAGAGAGCGTCAGAGAGAGAGACTGAGAGCGTCAGGGTCATAACTAAATCTATGAAATACAACGCGATAAATTCAAAATCATTTAGATAAACACCTGAAAAAAAGTGATTAACGCATGTTTGGTATTTCTTGGATGGGGGGCTAATCCCTATCAACTCATGATTTTCCCTTGTACGGTGCCTTCAGAAACTATTCAGACCCATCGACTCTTTCCACATTTTTGTTATGTTACAGCCTTATTCTAAAATTGATTAAATAAAACAATATCCTTAGTAATCTACACACAATTCAGCATAATGACATTGCAAAAACATTTTGGGGGGAATTTTTGCAAATGTATTACAAACAAAAACAGCAATACATTATTTTCATAAGAATTCCGACATTTTGCTATGAGGCTCGAAATTGAGCTTTTTAGACATTTTTGCAAATGTATTAAAAGTACAAAACATGAATACCTTATTTACATAAGTATTCAGACCCTCTGCTACGAGACTTGAAATTGAGCTCAGGTTCATCCTGTTCCCATTGATCATCCTTGAGATGTTTCTACAACTTGATTGGAGTCCACCTGTGGGAAATTCAATTGATTGGACATGATTTGGAAAGGCTTGCACCTGTCTAAATAAGGTCCCACAGTGACAGTGCATGTTAGAGGATAAACCAAGTCATGAGGTCGAAGGAATTGTCTGTAGAGCTCAGAGACAGGATTGAGTAGCCCGGCAAACTGAGAAATCGGGGGAGAAAGGCCTTGGTCAGGGAGGGGACCAAGAACCCGATGGTCACTCTGACAGAGCTCTAGAGTTCCTCTGTGGAGATGGGAGAACCTTCCATAAGGACAACCATCTCTGCAGCACTCCACCAATTAGGCATTTATGGTAGAGTGGTAAGACGGAAGCCACTTTTTGGAGTTTGCCAAAAGGCACCTAAAGACTCTCAGACTATGAGAAACAAGATTATCTGGTCTGATGAAACCAAGATTGAACTCTTTGGCCTGAATGCCAAGCGTCACGTCTGGAGGAAACCTGGCACCATCCCTACGGTGAAGCATAGGTGGCAGCATCATGCTGTGGGGATGTTTTTCAGCGGCTGGGACTGGGAGACTGGTCAGGATCGAGGCAAAGATGAATGGAGCAAATTACAGAAAGATTCTTGATGAAAACCTGTTCCAGACCGCTTCAGGACCTCAGACTGGGCCGAAGGTTCACCTTCCAACAGGACAACAACCCCAAGCACACAGCCAAGACAGTGCAGGAGTGGCTTCAGTATAAGTCTCTGAATGTCCTTGAGTAGCCCAGCCAGAGCCCGGACTTGAACCTAATTGAACATCTCTGGAGAGATCTGAAAATAGCTGTGCAGCAACACTCCCCATCCAACCTGACAATGGTTGGGAGGATCTGCAGAGAAGAATGGGAGAAACTCCCCAAATACAGGTGTGCCAAGCTTGTGGCATCATACCCAAGAAGACTACCTGGCTGTATTCACTGCCAAATGTGCTTCAACACAGTACCGAGTAAAGGGTCTGAATATTTATGTGAATATTATATTTCAGTTTTTGATATTTTATAAATGTGCAAACATTTAAAAAAGATAAAAATAAAACGTTTTTTCTTTGTCATTATGGGGTATTGTGTGTAGATTGATGAGGGGGAAAAAAACAATTTAATACATTTTAGAATAAGGCTTTAATGTAACACATTTTTTTAAATAGTCAAGGGGTCTGAATACTTTTCGAAGGCACGGTATGTGTGAAAGATCAAACATCAGGACTTCGGAGTGGAAATACATTGTGACCATAATCAATTCTGAACAACCTATGTGTCATAGAAACTGTTACAAAGCCCAACAGTGATTATACAACACCTCTATAAGAGTAAAATATCTTAAAAGGTTAGATATTTTATAGCTATACAAAAATACGGTATGTTAACAAGCCAAAAAGGGACAAGACTGCCATCACTTTTGTCTGTGTAGTCAACAACATTCGCTGGGGGGCTACCCTGGCAAATTATCGACCTTTAAAGACTGATCTCAGTTTATAATGGCGGCTCTGGCCTCTGTAGCATGACACCGTGACTTCACTGCAATGCATGACCTTTTCAGTAATATCAGCAGCTCATGTTGCCTGGGGATATTTCCATTTGATCCAGGCCTGAGACACTTTGTGATTACTCTCTGTTCTAGCTGGCCAATCAGCTAGAGCAGGGTACCCCAACTGAATTTTGCCCGCTGGTGATTTTATTTTGTTCCCCAATTATTCTGAGCAAAACATTATATTAATATATTTTTCTTGTGAATTTTCATTGTTGGACACAAGACATAATCATTTCAAACCTTGCTTGCATTTGTATATGATCATATGCGTGGAAATACTTGGGAACAGTTTTCCTGAAATTAAAATCACTTGGATTTCCTAAATGATTATGAATTAGTAAAATCGTCTATCTATTTGGGCTTCAATTGCAGTCAATTTGCAGTCTACAAATGATTTGTAATTATGTTCCGGCCCCCTGACCATACGTTCAAGAAGAATCAGCCCACGGCTGAATCTAGATCATTTATGATCTATTTATGAACTTTATGCGTGGTAGATTTTTATCAGTTAGTAATTTGTCTTGTGACTGTGGATGAAAATGTCTCACCTCAAAATGAGTACAGGTGTGATTTTGTGTGTCAGTATTTAGAATCATATTAATTAGAACAGAGCGAAAGAAAGAAAGAAGAAAAGAAAGAGATAAGATAGAAATAAAGACCAGCACATAGTTTATTCATCTGATTTTATGGGAACCATAACGCACCATACCCAGACATACACACACCGCAAACACATAAATCACTTCAAACATCCTTTCAGGTATCATCACAGTGAAGAGTTGTTAAAACTCAGTCAGTCTAATTTCTGTCTATCTAGATTTGTGGCTAGATAAATTGTGAAACTGTGTAGGCTTTAACTTGCATGAACTACCATCTGATAGCAGCAACAGTAGACTACTGTAAAAGGATTACCACAGCACACCACTATTCTAAAATGTGAGGACTGGCAATTCTCAGAGCACAAATGACAACATTTTGCATTAGGCAGTCATATAAACATACTTTATCTTGTAGCTACTGTCCTTACCCAAGGAACCTGTGTTTACTTTACAATCTACTGCTTCACCAGTTTCAGTCTCCCAGCCCAATCTAGAACATACATTCCGATTCCAAACAGCCGACAGTCACACTTCTCAACAATTCTTTGGATTTCCATGTTTTATACACAAAATCAAACTCGAACCCTTTAAGAACAAAATTAGGCCTTAGTTTTGCATGGCTATGTTTTAACGAACTCAAACAGTTTTTTGACTAACTCTTGGCATGGAACACTGGAAATCCAATTAACTTCTTGCTACTTTTAACGAACAAGATCCCTTCTCTTTTGTGAAAACAAACAAAAATATACACACTTCCACAGGCACACATTTAAAATAAAACACCAGGAACCAATTGTGCACATAATACAACATTGTTTGGTAACATGAAAAGGCACTTAAAAAGGGGTTAAGTCACTTCACACATTTTAAAAGGAGGAACCCCTCAAAACACCTCAGAAACAGAGGGAGACAAGGAATAGTCCCATGAAGAGGAAGGTGCTGGGTTCATGAAGCCCGACGACGAGACCGATGGCCACACTCAGGAATATGATGGATGGGATCAGTGTCCTGTCCAGGGTCGGTTCAGCCTGGGGGCTTAGGGGCTTGGTGATCTGAGCCTCTGATGATCTGCTTGGTAGACCTGTTTCTGAGGAAACCTGGAAAGTCTCCTCTTCGTCAGCCGAAGTAGCGTCTTCCTCATTTGAACTGCTAGTACCATCTTGGGTCATGGTCATGGATGACTCTGAGATGTTCTCTGTGACTGCAAAAGATAAGGTTTTGCGCTGAACTCCCAGAGGTGTCTGGCTCTCCAACCCAGGAGTGGTGTGTTCCCTAGCAGTGATGTCATCCTGCTGCTTAGAGTTGCCTGAGTCCTCAGAGAGCACAGCTGCCAGCTCGCTCAGGCCGGCTGCCACCCCTCGCTTGAAGCGCTGGTGAGACACAGGGTGGGATGTCTGTGAGATGTCATTGGGCAGCTCAGCAGTGTGGCTGGCCAGACTCTGGGTCATTCTGTCCTCTCCTGTGGGCCCAAGGTGTGTCACGGTCACCATGGGAGGGTGCCACGGACAGATGGCTACTACATCTACAACTACACCTACTTCGCCACCTGCCTGGAAGCTCTCTAGCTTGGGCCCAACAGCCTCTAGCATCAGGACTCCATCTTCTCTGGCCATGCTGTCATCCATTGATGTCAGCTGCTTATCATCAGACTCTTCAGGGAGAGATGGGGAGGCCTCAGAGAAAACCTTTATCTGGGATTTGCTACCCTCTTCAGCTCTGATGAGCTTACAGTGGGTGTACTCTGAGGGATGTTCTAGGCGACTTGAGGAGCTGGTGCTTGTCTCCTGAATTCTGAAGGACTTCTCATTTTCCTCCTCGGCATCTTTCTCTGCTTCCTGCCTTGGATCCTCCTTCACCTTTGACCCATGCTCCGACACCTCGATCTCCACCTCCTCAACATCCTCCTCCTCCTCCACCAACTTCCCTACCACTACATTTGGTGTTGCAGAAAGCACACTCTGATATAAAACATCTTCCAGTGAAGAAGGCATGTTGGCTTGGATCTCCGTGTGAGGTGGGTCAAGTTCGGAGTGTGGTTCTGTGTGTTCCAGAGTGAAGGCTCCTCCCTCCTCCTCCTCTTTTTCCTCCTCATCAACATCTGAGGCTTCAGTCATGCTGCTGTGGAGAGGTGTTGGAGACGAGCTCCGAGGTGTGGAAGAACTACTATCTTTGGGCTCTTCCTGGGATGTTCCTCCTCCCTTTTCCTCATTCTTGTCATCTGATGCTTCAGCAATGCTGACATGAGGTGGTGTTAGAATGTGCAGGTGTGTAGAGGGACTACTATCCTCCTCCTTCTCTTTCTCACCATCTAAGACTTCATCCATATTACTGGGGAGAGGTGAAGGAACATGCATAGGTGTGGGGTGACTACTATCTTTGGGCTCCACCTGGAAGGTTCCTCCCTTTTCCTCCTTCTTGCCATCTGATGCTTCAGCAATGCTGATGTGGAGTGGTGGTGGAACATGTTCTTCTAATTCAGAGTCCAGTTTGGGTATTTCACAATCCAGTTTTAGTAATTCACAGTCCAGTTCCTGTGAAGGCTCTGGTTCAGTTGTCAGTTAGTTGGCTTCAGATGCTACAGGTTTGGATAGTACTTCATTGGCTTGTGTTGTGGATGTGGAAAACACATGAGGTGATTGTTTACCCAGGGATACAGTGGCACTGGACAGTGTTCCATCTGCTAATGGAATGTCTAGGTTGGCTGGGAGAGGAGAACTGGGTATGTCATCGGCAGTCTGTAGGAATAACACAAAAATAAAGAAATAACAGTGACCACCATGGGAGCTTTTGGGTAGAATGGTTGCAGATCTGTTTGTTCTGTACAGCCAACTGCTAAGGTCGTTGTTTGACATGACAAAGAATCTAAGAGTTAGCTATACAGCACAAATACTGTAGATCTGGTACCAGGCTAGCTTTGAGGCACAGGGACGAGTCACAAATTGTGTTGAACACTAATATCACCACAGAGGAAAAACAACTCAATGCATACTGAACGTTTGGAATCCATGCTGATGTTATAAAACATTGTGGAGGACATATCATAAAAGGTCAAATGTATGTTTACATGACCCATGCATTTATGTAGGAGACAAAATACACTGACAGCAATCAACAACCAATAATTATCTATCAATCTTAAATCCAAAATAATTGTGTTTATCTGTTCATCCAAAATAAATGGTACCAAATTAACAATTACACTTACCCTCAATGGAAGACTGTGCAACTCTCTCCCCCCAAAAAACTACTAATGATCTTAGACATTAAAATATGGCAATTGTTCATTAGAAAGACAGTGGATGATAAGGATGAAACATTACATATATGGCTTCTAAAGAAACACGCACACACATATACAGGCTGTATAGATAAAACCATATGGACGTCATATGTTTTAGATTGAGTAAACACTTACATGACACTTGTTGAAACATCCATACCAAGACGATGGATCATTTGCTAATTCAAATTTCTAAGGCATGATACCCTTAGATTGATATTCTTTAGAAGAATATCAGTAAATATATTGTATGTAGGCTACGGTGGAGGCTGCTGAGGGGAGGACGGACATTGGAACAGAGTCTTTTGGCTGGAGTGGAGTGAATGGAATGATATCAAACACATAAAAACAATGTGTTTGTTGATACCATTCCATCAATACCATTCCAGCCATTATTATCAGCTGTCGTCCACTCAGCAGCCTCCACTGGTAGGCTACTGATATACTACAATAGAATGGCTACTGTTACAGAAAGATCGTCTGTCATGACTGAGCCATTTGTGTTATTAAGAAATAGGTGGCAAATGATGAAACACTCAAACTCTGATGCAAAATCATGCACATGGTGAATAAGAACTAGGGTTGAAAAATGTCCCGGTATTTTACAAATTTTCCATCCCGAGAATAAATCACTTTTCTCCCAGGTAACCTGGTATTTCCCACCAAATCTGGAAGTGTCATTAAAAGCATTATAAAGCATATATAGTTGAAGTCGGAAGTTTAAATACATTTACATTGGAGTCATTAAAACTAGTTTTTCAAACACTTCACACATTTCTTGTTAACAAACTATAGTTTTGGCAAGTTGGTTAGGACATCTACTTTGTGCATGACACAAGTCATTTTTCCAACAATTGTTTACAGAGAGATTATTTCACTTATAATTCACTGTATCACAATTCCAGTGGGTCAGAAGTTTACATACACTAAGTTGACTGTGCCTTTAAACAGCTTGGACAATTTCAGAAAATGATGTCATGGCGTTTGAAGCTACTGATAGGCAAATTGACATCACTTGAGTCAATTGGAGGTGTACCTGTGGATGTATTTCAAGGCCTACCTTCAAACTCAGTGCCTCTTTGCTTGACATCATGGGAAAATCAAAAGAAATCAGCCAAGACCTCAAAAAAACAATTGTAGACCTCCACAAGTCTGGTTCATCCTTGGGAGCAATTTCCAAACACCTGAAGGTACCACATTCATCTGTACAAACAATAGTACACAAGTATAAACACCATGGGACCATGCAGCTGTCATACCGCTCAGGAAGGAGACAGGTTCTGTCTCCTAGAGATGAACATACTTTGGTGCGAAAAGTGCAAATCAATCCCAGAACAACAGCAAAGGACCTTGTGAAGATGCTGGAGGAAACAGGTACAAAAGTATCTATATCCACAGTAAAACGAGTCCTATATCGACATAACCTGAAAGGCCGCTCAGCAAGGAAGAAGCCACTGCTCCAAAACAGCCATAGAAAAAGCCAGACTACAGTTTGCAACTGCACATGAGGACAAAAATCGTACTTTTGGAGAAATGTCCTCTGGTCTGATGAAACAAAAATGGAACTGTTTGGCCATAATGACCATTGTTATGTTTGTAGGAAAAAGGGGGAGGCTTGCAAGTCGAAGAACACTAACCCAACCATGAAGCACGGGGGTGGCAGCATCATTTTGTGGGGGTGCTTTGCTGCAGGAGGGACTGGTGCACTTCACAAAATATATGGCCTCATGAGGATGGAAAATTATGTGGATATATTGAAGCAACATCAAGACATCAGTCAGTAGGTTAAAGCTTGGTCGCTAATGGTTCTTCCAAATGGACAATGACCCCAATCATACTTCCAAAGTTGTGGCAAAATGGCCTAAGGACAACAAAGTCAAGGTATTGGAGTGGCCATCACAAAGCCCTGACCTCTCAATCATATAGAAAATGTGTGGGCAGAACTGAAAAAGCATGTGCGAGCAAGGAGGCCTACAAAACTGACTCAGTTACACCAGCTCTGTCAGGAGGAATGGGCCAAAATTCACCCAACTTATTGTGGGAAGCTTGTGGAAGGCTACCCAAAATATTTGACCCAAGTTAAACAATTTAAAGGCAATGCTACCAAAAACGAATTGAGTGTATGTAAACTTATGACCCCCTGGGAATGTGATGAAAGAAATAAAGGCTGAAATAAATCATTCTCTCTACTAATATTCTGACATTTCACATTCTTAAAATAAAGTGGTGCTCCTAACTGACCTAAGAGGGGGAATTTTTACTTGGGTTAAATGTCAGGAATTGTGAAAAACTGAGTTTGAATGTATTTGGCTAAGGTGTATGTCAACTTCCGACTTCAACTGTAAATATGTCTGGATTTGATTAGAGCTTTCATCAGCTTTGAAATGTAAAACCTGAAGCTACCTGACCCTGATGAGCCATATATTAACGACATTTAATGAGTCCGACATTAACAACATTTAATGAGCCCGACATTAACAACATTTAATGAGCCCGAGCCCAAAATATCCCAAATGATTGTGCCATTATCCAATACATATATGATAATGGCTACTGCACATTACCTGCGACAGAAAAACATAAAAGCCCATAGATGTAGCTAGCTATATGCGCTCTTGGGTAAATAAATTAAACTAGCTCCAGTAGGCTAGTCTTTTTGAGTGTGAACTGCATTACTGTACTGTATTATACTTTATTATATGGACTGGACTAACACACATCGGGGCGGCAGGGTAGCCTAGTGGTTAGAGCATTGGACTAGTAACCGAAAGGTTGCAAGTTCAAATACCTGAGCTGATAAGGTACAAAATCTGCCGTTCTGCCCTTGAACAGGCAGTTAACCCACTGTTCCTAGGCCATCATTGAAAATAAGAATTTGTTCTTAACTGACTTGCCAAGTAAAATAAAGGTAAAATAAAAAAATAAAAAACATTGTTCAAACCATGATAAAGCAGAAGACAACATGTGATTCTGGTGGAGCATATTTGGCCTACAAAGTTACAAGTATAGACTAGCGAATTTTAATTTAGAAATATAATATTTGTATAATTAGTAAGCTGACATATATACCTTTCATAGCATTCCCCCTAATGTTATTAGCCTACCTCCTTTTTCTCTCTATTGTTGCTTCATTCTTTCCTCGCTTTCAATAGTTAAATTTAATACATTTCGTTTTCCTTATTTTCATCATTCTAATGACATCCTTGAAAAATATAGGACTAGAATTAGACGCAGAAAGCTTTCACTTCTCTTCACGAAGATTGAATGGTTTTGGGTCTGAATAAATAATTGACATAGCCTTCCGCCATCACACGTTCGCTTTTCTTTCAAACTACCCGTTCTATTGGCTGCTGTATTTAACGTTCAGCAAAAAAGAGCTTGCGTCCCTCTTGGAATAGTCTATTGGTATAAGAAATGCAAAAACAAATGTAGTGGCAAGAAACAGTATGTGAACCCTTTGGAATTACCTGGACTTCTGCATGAATTGGTCATAACATTTGATCTTCATCTAAGTCACAACAATAGACAAACACAGTCTGCTTAATAACACACAAACAATTATACATTTCCATGTCTTTATTGAACACACCGTGTAAACATTCACAGTGCAGGGTGGGGAAAGTGTGTGAACCCTTGGTTTTAATAACTGGTTGACCCTACTTTGGCAACAATGACCTCAACCAAACGTTTTCTGTAGTTGCAGATCAGACCTGCACAACGGTCAGGAGGAATTTTGGAACATTCCTCTTTACAAAACTATTTCAGTTCAGCAATATTCTTGGGATGTCTGGTGTCAACCGCTCTCTTGAGGTCATGCCACGGCATCTCAATCGGGTTGAGGTCAGGACTCTGACTGGGCCACTCCAGAAGGCGTATTTTCTTCTGTTGAAGCCATTCTGTTGTTGATTTACTTCTGTGTTTTGGGTTGTTGTCCTGTTGCATCACCCAACTTCTGTTGAGCTCCAATTAGCGGACAGAAATCCTTGCATTCTCCTGCAAAATGTCTTGATAAACTTGGGAATTAATTTTTACAAGGATGATAGCAAGCTGTCCAGGCCCTGCGGCAGCAAAGCAGCCCCAAACCATGATGCTCCCTCCACCATACTTTACAGTTGGGATGAGGTTTTGATGTTGGTGTGCTGTGCGTTTTTTCTCCACACATAGTGTTGTGTGTTCCTTCCAAACAACTCAGCTGTAGTTTCTCCTGTCCACAGAATATTTTGCCAGTAGCGCTGTGGAACATCCAGATGCTCTTTTGCGAACTTCAGATGTGCAGCAATGTTTTTTTTGGACAGCAGTGGCTTCTTCCGTGGTGTCCTCCCATGAGCACCATTCTTGTTTAGTGTTTTACGAATCGTAGACTCGTCAACAGAGATGTTAGCATGTTCCAGAGATTTCTGTAAGTCTTTAGCTGACACTAGGATTCTTCTTAACTTCATTGAGCATTCTGCACTGTGCTCTTGCAGTCATCTTTGCAGGATGGCCACTCCTAGGGAGAGTAGCAACAGTGCTGAACTTTCTCCATTTATAGACAATTTGTCTTACTGTGGACTGATGAACATCAAGGCTTTTAGAGATACTTTGGTAACCCTTTCCAGCTTTATGAAAGTCAACCATTTTTAATCTTGGGTCTTCTGAGATCTCTTTTGTTAAGGCATGGTTCACATCAGGCAATGCTTCTTGTGAATAGCAAACTCAATTTTTGTGAGTGTTTTTTATTGGGCAGGGCACCTCTAACCAACATCTCCAATCCCGTCTCAATGATTGTACTCCAGGTTGGCTGACTCCTGACTCCAATTAGCTTTTGGAGAAGTCATTAGCCTAGGGGTTTACATACTTTTTCCAACCTACACTGTGAATGTTTAAACTATGTATTCAATATAGACCAAAAAAAACAATAATTTGTGTGTTATTAGTTTAAGCAGACTGTGTTTGTCTGTTGTTGTGAGTTAGATGAAGATCCAATCTAATTTTATGACCAATTTATGCAGCAATCCAGATAATTCCAAAGGGTTCACATACTGTTTCGTGCCACTGTATGTACAACAAGCTATTCTAGTCTAGCTTTTCCTGCATTGGACTCCAAGAGCTAAGGAGCGTTTTTTTAAGGAAAGGCCAGCGAGGCACAGGTGCTTGCATATTGGGCAGAGACAGAGGCTATAAGTTAGACGCTTCTCATGAATAACCTATCATTATTTAGCTAAATATAATGCAAATACTGCATTGAATGTGTTGCCTAAAAGAGGTAGGCTAGGAAATCTATATATAGGGTATATATCAATATAGAACATCATTATCTATTTGGATACAATATGAATGGAGTTGATGGAGAGTGAGAAAGACTGAGAGAGACTGCTCCCCCGTGCACTGATTTAAAGCAACAATATTCAAGTGAAAGGCTGTTTTAAATTCTGGAGCTGCAATAAAAAACATAATCATCTTTACAATTAAAAAACAATGCCAGATGTAGATGGGTAAATTAGACACGGATTCTGTCTTTATATTAGTGTAAAATAGGCTATACTGCAGCAAATGTATGCCTACCTATCACAATAAATAAAGTTACCAAGATGAGTTGACCCTGAGCGTTGATTCATCATGCAGAGGCCGTAGACAGATTTAGGCATTGCATATCATTTAACAGTTCCATTTCACGCCATGCTGTTGCTATAAATACATTCTTATAATTTGTCTGTAATACCAACATGTTTCAAGCAGACCACCATAGTCCCTGTGCCCAAGAACACTAAGGTAACCTGCCTATATGACTACTGACCAGTAGCACATCTGTAGCCATGAAACACTTTGAAAGACTGGTCATGGCTCACATCAACGCCATTATTCCAGAAACCCTAGACCGACTCCAATTTGCATACCGCACCAACAGATCCACAGATGATGCAATCTCTATTGCACTCCACACTGCCCATTCCCACCTGGACAAAAGGAACACCTATGTGAGAATGCTATTCATTGACTACAGCTCAGCATTCAACACCATAGTGCCCTCAAAGCTCATCACTAAGCTAAGGACTAAACACCTCCCTCTGCAACTGGATCCTGGACTTCCTGACGGGCCGCCCCCAGGTGGTAAGGGTAGGTAACAACACATCCGCCACGCTGATCCTCAACACGGGGACCCTCAGGGTTGCGTGCTCAGTCCCCTCCTGTACTCTCTGTTCACTCATGACTGCACGGCCAGGCACGACTCCAACACCATCATCAAGTTTGCTGATGACATAACAGTGGTAGGCCTTATCACTGACAACGACAGGGAGGAGGTGAGAGACCTGACCGTGTGTTGCAAGGACAACAACCTCTCCCTAAATGTGATCAAGACAAAGGAGATGATTGTGGACTACTGGAAAAGGAGGCCCAAACACGCCCCCATTCACATCGATGGGGCTGTAGTGGAACAGGTTGAGAGCTTCAAGTTCCTTGGAGTCTACATCAACAACAATCTAACATGGTCCAAGCACACCAAGAAAGTCGCGAAGAGGGCATGACAAAACCTATTCCCACACAGGAGACTGAAAAGATTTGGCATGTGTCCTAAGATCCTCAAAAGGTTTTACAGCTGCACCATCGAGAGCATCCGGACGGGTTGCATCACTGCCTGGTATGGCAACTGCTCGGCCTCCGACCGCAAGGCACTACAGAGGGTAGTGCGAACAGCCCAGTATATCACCGGGGCCAAGCTTCCTACCATCCAGGACCTCTATACCAGGCAGTGTCAGAGGAAGGCCCTATAAAATGTCAGAGACTCCAGCCAGCCTACACATAGACGGTTCTCTCAGCTACAGCTTGGCAAGCACTACCCCCAAGCCTTAAGACTCCTGAACAGCTAATCAAATGGCTACCCAGACTGCATTGTTGGTTAAGGGCTTGTAAGTAAGCATTTCACTGTAACATCTACACCTGTTGTATTCGGCGCATGTGACAAATACAATTTGATTGGATTTGATTATAATTTACCAGTTTCTCACAGTTATTTATCCCAGTTATTTATCCTGGGAAAAGGGAGTGGTGGTTTTGAGTGGTAAATTCCAGTAAATATTGGTAACTGGGTTACCACTATTCAACCCTAATAAGAACTGAAATACAAATGATACAAGTAGTAAAAACAGCTCATGCAGTTTGTGGCCATCAAGCGTGCACATTACCTAAATTGTGGCTGAAGCTTCAATGAGCTGTGAAATGAATTGTCATTGGGGAAAAAAAATATTAGTTTGAAAATTATTGCACTTTATTAGTCAATTCACCCATATTTAAGAACAGAACATATTTGCCACTACTTGTTGTCGCATGTAAAATTAAGAACAATTCTAATATAATTATTTTATGCCCTAATGAACGAAAAATCTAATATGGGCTGAAACCTAAGATCTAATGAATTTGCAGTTTCGCTGAAAATCATGCATTGATGTCAATAGGAGATTTATGTGAAAGTTTTAACTGGAAGTACAGTTCTCAAGTTAGGATTCAGCCATAATTGAATAAAATAACATAGTCTAGTTATTTAACCTGAAACTTTAAACTGTAACACTAACCAACACACTCTGGGATTCAATAAGGAGATAGCTAAACATGCATGAGATTGAATGCATAGAAATTACAGTGAAGTTTATGATTTCAGCCGATCTTCTGAGGGGAAGGCATTAACTACAGATTCATACATCTATGGCTCTGCTAGCTATGTGCCACATTCATTCATATCCATATTGCCATTCTATTCAATTAGCTGATGAAAATATTTACGACCATTCTTACAAATAATTTCTGCAGTTCTGTTATACTGTATCTACCGGTTTACACTTCATATTAATTTGCTGTAACTGTACGGTAACTAGCATCAACATTGTACTAACATGTTATCACAGCAATGCCTCTGATGGTGTGTGCCCCATTAAATCCTCGTCCTGACGATGACACACTGTTCCAAACACGTATGAGGCCTAAGATGTACATATCCAATGGAACTTTTCCAGGTGCTGAATTGACTGAACACTTCAAGAAAACTGAATTCCTTTAACTGTACACAAAGTGCTCCTCTACACTTTCACAACCCGAGAGTGTGTCATCCCTAAATGTACCAAGATTAAATGTACAACATAGAGAATGTAGTATAAATATATGAATACAAGTTCAAAGATAACTGGTAAGAAATACTGATGAATTATTCCACCGTTACCTCTATGTCAAGCTCTGGTTGAAGAATGACTGGACACTGAGGACTGGGCTTCAACATGTCTGGCACTGGCTTAGTCACCGGTTCATCTTCAAAAACAAAGGTCAACAGTTAATCACACTCCCCATTATTCTAAATGTACACTTTCATGTAAAACTCTGTACGTACATTGTATGCATTGGACTGGCCTGAGAGGAAACAGTATGATTGAAACAGTGAATATAGCGAGAGTCAAAATAAGGATAGAAAAATGTCTCCTTACTCTCTCTCTTTTGTTTCATCCTTTTACAACTTTGTAATAACTCTGTGTGATAGTCATATGCAGCACTCCTGCTTTACCTTCACCCTTCTCTGGGAACTGTGCAAAGTAGTCAGAATCCTCCATACTGAAAGCAAAGACATAACATGACTGTTAACCAATGGCACTGCAATAAAGACACTCATGATCCTATTGTAAAGATAAATGTAAATATACATTTGATCAGCATGATCTTATGTTAATGTTTTTCAGAACACGAGACATACAGTGCATTCGGAAAGTGTTCAGACCCCTTCCCTTAATCAACATTTTGATACGTTACAGACTTATTTTTCCTCATCAATCTACACACAATGCCCATAATGACAAAGTTAAAACTGTTTTTTTGAACTTTTTGCAAATGTGTCAACAATAAAAACCAGAATACCTTATTTACATAAGTATTCAGACCCTCAGGTGCACCCTGTTTCCATTGATCATCCTTGAGATTTTTCTACAACTTGATTGGAGTCCACCTGTAGATTGATTGGACATTATTTGGAAAGGCACACACCTGTCGATATAAGGTCCCACAGTTGACAGTGCATGTCAGAGCAGAAACCAAGCCATGAGGTCGGAATTGTCCGTAGAGCTCCGAGAAAGGATTGTATCAAGTCACAGATCTGGGCAGGCTACCATAAAATGTCTGCAGCATTGAAGGTCCCCAAGAACACAGTGGCCTTCATAATTCTTAAATGGAAGAAGTTTGGAAGAAGGGCCTTGGTCAGGGAGGTGACCAAGAACCCGATGGTCACTCTGACAGGTTTCCAGCATTCTTCTGTGGAGATGGGAGAACATTCTAGAAGGACAATCATCTCTGCAGCACTCCCAACAATCAGAACTTTACGGTGGAGTGGCCAGACGGAAGTCACTCCTCAGTAAAAGGCATATGACAGCCATATGACAAACTTGGAGTTTGTCAAAATTTACTCTCAGACCATGAGAAACAAGATTCTCTGGTCTGATGAAACCAAGATTGAACTCTTTGGCCTGAAGGCCAAGTGTCACGTCTGGAGGAAACCTGGCACCATCCCTACGGTGAAGCATGGTGGTGGCAGCATCATTCCGTGGGGGTGTTTTTCAGTGGCAAGGACTGAGAGACTAGTCAGGATTGAAGGAAAGATGAACAGAGAAATCCTTGATGAAAACCTCATCTTCCAACAGGACAATGCAGGGGTGGGTGGCTTTGGGACAAGTCCCTGAATGTCCTTGAGTGGCTCAGCCAGAGCCTGGACTTGAACCCGATCGCACATCTCTGGAGAGACCTGAAAATAGCTGTACAGCGACGCTCCCCATCCAACCTGACAGAGCTTGAGAGGATCTGTAGAGAAGAATGGGAGAAACTCCCACAATACATGTGTGCCAAGCTTGTAGCGTCACACCCAAGAAGATTCAAGTCTATAATCACTGCCAATGGTGCTTCAACAAAGTACTGAGTAAAGGGTCTGAATACATACGTAAATGTGATTTTTTAATTATTTATGCATTTGTAAAAATGTCTTAAAAAATGTTTTTGCTTTGTAATCATCGGGTATTGTATGTAGATTGAGAGGGAAAAAACAATTGAATCAATTTAAGAATAAGGCTTTAACGTAACAAAATGTGGAAAAATGTCTTAATATTTTCCGAATGCACTGTAGGCCTACAGAAAGCATGGTTCTCACAGAGCCTTACTCTCACATCTCACACATTAGTGGAGTGGAGTGTTGGTCACTACTTGTTGAGTAATAGCCTACAAGATGGAAGCCAATATAATCTTATACTATAGCACAAGACATATACCTCATGATCACTCTTAGAAATGCGAGTTGATACGCCTTCCTCCTGATCTTCGCGTTTTCCCTTTACCTACCATTCACTTGTCATTTCTCTGAAGAGTTTGGGGTGTTAATTAAGACCTAGACAACCAGGTGAGGGGAGTTCCTTACTAATTATGGACTTTAATTGATCAATCAAGTACAAAGATGAAGTGAAAACTCACAGACACTTGGCCCTCTGTGGAATGAGTTTGACATGAGTTAGAGGATCGCGGCTAGAAGGGATGCAGTTCATGTCAAAGTGACGTCAAAAGTTGCTTGTTTGAGTCGCATCTGGGTGAATTTTCACATTTTAGTTAACCCTAACTATTTTCTTAATCTTAACCTAATTCTCCAAACCTGCCACGTAAATTCTCCTAACCTGCTACTCCTTTTTCTCCCCAGTTTCGTGGTATCCAATTGGTAGTTACAATCTCGTCTCATCGCTGCAACTGCCGTACGGACTCGGGAGAGGCGAATGTTGAGAGCCGTGCATCCTCCGAAACACAACCCAACCAAGCCACACAGCTTCTTGACACAATGCCCACTTAACCCGGAAGCCAGCAGCACCAATGTGTCGGAGGAAACACTGTACACCGTGCAACTGTGTTAGCGTGCACTGTGCCCGGCCCACTACAGGAGTCGCTAGTGCGCGATGGGACAAGGAAATCCCTGCCGGACAAACCCTACCCTTAACCCGGACGACACTCGGCCAATTGTGCGCCGTCCCATGGGTTTCCCGGTCACGGCCGGATGCGACAGAGCCTGAACTCTTACCCAGAATCTGTAGTGGCACAGCTAGCACTGCGATCACTGTGCTACTCGGGAGGCCCCCGAAAAGTCACTTCTGAAATTAGCTTCATCATTCAGTCAAAATCAATTTAGAGACATTGGCAGAAATCCTGATATTAGCAAGGGTCTCCAGTGTCAGGGGGTAGTGAAATAAGATATCGCATATAACAAATTGTGACAAAACAACTGGCAGAGGAGGTGGAAAATAACAGCCACAAGTGTATTGGTAACTGATGCTGTGGCCTAATGACCTTGATAAAGCAAGCTATTTTGGAGATTCTCTTCATGACTAGCGTCCTGTCCAGGGGGTGTACTTGTATATCAAGCTGCCTAAAGCTACAGAAATAGGAGATAGAATCCTGCCCTATAGCTGTTGCTCAGACAAGGCTACTTACTTACTTCCCGAACATCCCGCATAGAATGGCAGATTTCACTCAAAAGGTTTCCGTTTAGTTAACTACAGAACCCATTTTTTAATAGGGGGGTTTTCCGTGCCCCCCACCAAACACCTTTTTCGCTGCCCCACTTCTTTGTCCCACCTTTTCTCCTCTCAAGGTTGCATACAGGAGTAATGAAGACCCAGGTGACTGGATCCATCTATGTCCTATATCCCAGGAATACAGTCTTTTTAAGGGTTTTCAGGGGGAGATGACCCCCAAACCCCCTGACTACTCACACGTAGGATCACAAGTTTCATCATGTGTTCCATGCTTGTGAGTGTGAGATGCCAAACAATAACTCAGTAGCCTATGTTCCCATCCTTCTCAATGGCAAACTGCCATTGCAGACAGATGCCAAGTGTTGAGAGGCAGTGGAAAACTACAGAAATCTAGATACTGTTTTTATATTATGCCTTGGGGTTTAATGATGGGGTGATGTTTTCCATTGATCACATGGTGGCAGTTGATGCATACACTGTGATGCACAATTGACTGCCAAATACGAGTGCGACAACCATCATTTTAAGAATAGAGGTGTGAATTAGACAATTGGTCATTTATGAGAGAAGGGCACTTTCTATCTATCCATCTAGCGTATCTATCAGGCTACACTGTGAATGAAATGATCCTGTCAATGAAAAGGAGAGCCCTGCAGACGATCAGATTGCTTTGGAGGAATAAGGCCAAAAAGAGCAATAAGGGGAGGAGTCAGGTAGAGCCTCAGAGATGACCTATTCCATTGAAACCGGATTGGGTTGATGTCAACTGTGGTTTTCCATTGAAAGGTCAGGGGTAAGTGTCAGAGAACGGCGGGGCTGAAAGTGACACCTGCCTTGTACAAGCTATTTCGATCCCCCTCACAGCTCATACACCCCTGGATTGCTGGCATTCTGAGAGTGTGTGTGTGCATGTGTCTGCCATCTCCGCCCCCCTTCAATGTACTGGAGACTGGATCACAAAATATAACCTGGTTGAAATATTATGAGATTGTCCCACAAAAACCACTGATGCAAACCAATCTGATTTTGCGTAACTGCACTGGTTGGGTAGGCCAATTATATTGCAATGTAAGTCACTGTCTGCAACCAACCACTCTGTTAAAATGAGGTGCTTTGTAAAAACTAGTGATAACTGAGCAGTCACAAACCTTAAAGGGATACTTCAGGATTCTGGCAATCTATTTTCCCACAGTCAGATGAGTTTGTGGATACCATTTTTGTCTCTGCGTGCAGCATTAGTGCAATTGTAAACTAGTATTAGCGCAATGACTGGAGGTCTATGGTAACTGCTAGCATGCTAGTACACACATAGACTTCCAGTCAATGCGTCTAATGCTAGTTAGCATTGACTCACAAAACTACCTCTGTAGTATTGTAGATGGAGGGCTTTATTGACAAAATCCCGAAGTATCCCTTAACCTTTGCAGGTGTATTGAGACACATCATCCTGAGATGTTTTGAAGCATTACATGGGGTGTGTTGTAACTTCACTGAATCAAGTGTTGTGCAACACCTTGCCAGGACCGGGAGCACTACCAGAAAAGGTTGAAAACACTGTGTTGGTATTTCAAATTCTGATAAGTTCAGAATTAGATCCCTTCTCTTTTGGTGCCATTTCCTCTCTCTAAAGCTTCAAAACAATATTATGATGTTTCACATCCTGTCTAGCGCAGAATTAGATACCTTCTTCGGGAGCATTTTAGCTGATGAATGTATCTGATCATTTGCCAGTTTATCCCATTTTCGCAGGCACTGCTGAGCACAGTGCTCAATCCACCAGCAGTAGCTGGAGGTTTTAAAGCAAGGATTGCAGGATACTGTATTTGCCTCTACCATTAAAAGTTGGAAATGTGGGAATGGGACGTCTCATTATTGATCATCATTTTGCCTGATGGTTTTGATATAATTTAATCATGATCCATTACACCTCATGACAAAAAAAGCTGCTTAATACTAATATATAAGTATACTTTTCTTTCTTCAAACGTGCATACACCATTGTGTAAAATAATCATAAAGTAAAAAATATATATATATTATTCACAATCCATGATTCGGCAAGATAGGAAATGCAAGGAGATTAAAACCAGACGGCTAATTAGTTCAATCACTAAATGTTCTCTATCTTCGTTTATCCTCGTAAATAAATCTACTTACATTTTGAGAAAGATATTAAGTTGGATGATTTATTTGGTAAAATTAAATTAAGAAATCATTGAAATTAGTTGAATTAATTATTATTAAAGACATGCTCCGGAACTTTGGCGATAATAAATATTTGTTTAACCTCCCGCTTTGGGCTGGATGTGTCAATGTGCAGTTCATACATATGTGACGTAGTACGCAATTCTCGGGGCCACTTTTGGCTCGTGAGCAGTACATTCAGACCTACTGGCTAAAAAGTACACAAAAGTACTGGAGAATCTCTTTACGTACACGTTGGTGGGTTTACATTCAAACACCCTCCAAACAACAGCTCTCAGGAAAGATGCACTTCTTTTCATGGTTTCATCACACAATCATGGTGTTTTGAGTATTTCTATTTTTACAGTGCACTAGAACAAGTGTTCCTAGAAGAAGTGGTCCTGAGACCTTTCACCCTGACTTCCTCACAACCCCTTAGACCACTTTCCTCACTGTAGTAGCAACCACAGTAGTCCCTCAAGACTATTATCAAATGTGATTCATGTGAAAGTGTAATAGCAGATTGTATTATCATCTTATTATAGGCTTGCTATTATCTTCCATTCCTTTCCATGTTTGCATTCCTTAGGCTTAGGCTATAGGCCTACTGTACATAGCCTACAGTAAGTAGGCCTATGTCTATTTTGTTTGACGTCAACAGATTGATAGGATGCTTGGATGATGATCAAGGGAATTTACCTGTAACTGCTTTCAGTTTTCAGGATACTTGTAAGGTCTGGCATATCAAAAGGGCAAGCTTGTGCTACATCGTCTTCGAAGGACACGAGAAGAGTTACCGAGTAATTCAATTGCGAGTTGTTCGCCCAGTAATCGCCATCTGGAGTTTCGTAACGGACAACAAACTCAATGCGAGCCCCATGGTGAAGATACGGTGGGCAGAAGGAGAGCTTGAAGGAAAATTTATCAGTCTCACCGTCGCCCTGGACATAATCTGCTGGACAATCAAAGTAGGTGCTCCAGCTGTCCATAGTTGATCGAATGCACACAGTTTTGTTAAATGAAATATTAAGCACTCGGATAAACACGATAAATGCCAAGGGCTCGTCTTCAATAGGTGACACACTCTCCACCTCTACTTTATTAATGTGCACTGCTTTCGTCAGGGCAGCCGCAGTGGGAATGGTCCACTCCGGGTTTATGCGGTAGGTCGGTTCACGGATTTTCGGTCGGTATTTTGCCTCCTCTTCTTCCCACCTGGCATCATCCTCATCATCCGAATCAAATTGGACGAATTCCTTAACATCGGTTAGGTCTCTACCTGTTGTATCGGCAAACGACACTCTCCTGCTGGGAATTGCATCTTTGATTTTCAGATACTCTGCGGTCTCATCATAGATGGACCGTCCGCGTTTCCTTGGGATAGGAGAGCACCTGGGGATGAGACGCACGTTTGTCTCCTCTCTGTCTTCGTATTCTTCATCCGAATTACACTGGCCTTCGTCATAACACCCTCCTTCTCCGGATGACCCCTCTTTCTTCACCTTGGTGAAAAGACCCTCCTGGGATGGTATGGTTAAAAAAGACATTTTCTCGGCTATTCACCCTTTGAGTCGACTGTCAACAGCACCGGTCAGAGGATAGAATCCAATAGAATCAAGTGGTATGGGTTTGTACAGATTTAACCCAGCGTTACGAACAGAACTGCCACTTATCCTGAGTTTCAGAACGTGTTGTACAGCATGGCGGCAATGGAGCACTGAGGAGCATGTGCTAGTCTCTATAATACCAACATTTGTGGCTCGTACAGGGTAGTCCTCCTTGTTTAGAAGACCTTAGCTGGAACTTTAGTTAGGTCTTATTCCCAGAGGAATAACCGTCTAATTTTAGCTGTGTATTTATTGCCTGCTCCAAATTTGCTATTGAAGTTGGTACAACCCTGGACTGGCGACTCCACCCTCTGTTTCGGTTTGCCGAGACCGTACACGCCCACCTCCAGGCTACTACACTCTGTTCGGAAACATGCTTTAATATTCATAAATCATATTAGACGGAAATCAACCACTCCTAAACAGTGCAAAAGGATATTATGGTCAATCCTAATGTTTTCTTCTGTATTATTCGTATTATTGGGCTATGTAATATGCCATAACAAATTACAACAGTATTGTACATCAATGTTAGATTTGTTTTTAAGTTCCTTTACATTACCTGAAGGGTTTCCCT
This sequence comes from Oncorhynchus keta, assembly GCF_023373465.1. Lineage (NCBI taxonomy): Eukaryota > Metazoa > Chordata > Actinopteri > Salmoniformes > Salmonidae > Oncorhynchus > Oncorhynchus keta. The sequence goes on from NC_068448.1 coordinate 22,364,419, forward strand.
TCTGATCAAACCACAGGATGTTTGTTGTTGTTGTATTGTGATTTTTCAGTCCTTTACTCTCTGTGAATGGAATATTCCCATGATGTCACATCATGTTCTTTTTGATTATGTAACGTCACATTGTGTCACAATGGGCTACAGTGTATTTAAAGGGCTCTTGGGATGCCTATCATAATGTGATGCTTCCTCAAAAAGCCATATTTTCCATTACATCGTTGTATTTAAACATACGACAATAAGAACATAACCCAGGGTAGGCTATAGGTTACAATATAATATGTAGGGAATTTTAATTTCATAATTCTACAGGGATTTTTATTTGATCATTCTTTTGTTGCTGAGATTTTTCTTGAAATGCAGATGAGCTTTGTGATTGACATAAATTCACTGAAAACCCATGCAAACACATGGTTATAACAGTATTGCATTTTTCATGTAGCCTACTTTTGGCCAGCTAATAGCCTAACCACCGATCAAGTAACATTATGGACTAAACGTTCAAATCCTGTTACAGCAGGATTATTTTGCTGTGACAATATAGGTCCAATTAAGATTCCCTTCACCAGTACACCACCGCCACAGCCTGTACCAGGCAGGAGGGGTCCATGGACTCATGCTGCTTACGCCAAATCCTGACTCTGCCATCAGCAGGACACAACAGGAACCGAGATTCGACAGACTAGGCAATGTTTTTCCACTTCTCAATTCTCCCAGTGTTGTTGATCGCGTTCCCACTGTAGCTGCTTCTTCTAGTCGTCTGCTGCAATAGCCCATTCAGGACAAGGATCGATGAGTTGTGCGTTCCAAGATGCCGTTCTGCACATCATTGTTGTACTGCGCCGTCATTTGTCTGTTGTTGGCCCACCTGTTAGCTTGCACCATTCTTGCCATTCTCCTTCGTCCTCTTTCATCAACGAGCTGTTTTCGCCCACAGGACTGCCGTTGACTGGATGTTTTTTGTTTGTCAAACCATTCTCAGTAAACCCTCGACACTGTCGTGTGTGAAAGGCCAGGAGGGCTGCCATTTCTGAGATACTGGATCCGGCGCCTGACACTGACGATCATACCACGCTCAATGTCACTTAGGTCACTCGTTTTGCCCCTTCTAACATTCAATCGAATAGTAACTGAATGCCTCGATGCCTGTCTGCCTGCTTTATAGAGCCATGGCCACATGACTCACTGTAGGAGTAAACCATTTTCGTGAATGGGATGGTGTACCTGATAAAAGCGCCGGTGTGTGTAGGTTGTATGACATGTTTGATCTAAATAATCATAGCTAGGCCTATATGGATAATCAAGCATATTGTAGACCTTCCTAGTACAAAATAATATACTGTCTTGTGCTCAGTTATTGATGGTAAATGAATGGTGTGGTTATCATTCTCATACTCCATAGACTCCTTGTTTTGGATCATTACTCCATCTGATCCACTAGGTGGCATAAGTAATGCTGCCATTCACCTTTGTGTCTGTTATGATCCAATAATAGTTGCCTGGCTATCCATCCACATTGCTCTGCCACCTGAGCAACTGAATGCAGTTCAGGTTGAATCGTCAGGCAAAAATAATAGGCCTATTTCAAATTTTGTGCTGACTACATGAAGTGCTGACTACATAAATGGAAAGCTAGTAGGTTGGCTATGCAATAATGTAATTAAAGAGAACATCATTGGTACAAGACTCAACTTGGTCATATTCAATATTATCAGAGACCATAACATGGCCTGGAACAAAAACAGGGCCAAGTTGCTCGATACCTGTGTTATAACACTTAAGTTACTACAGTGATAACATTGTTGTCATGACATTGATGTAACTATACTCCCTTGTCAGGTGCCATGTGCAAGTATTTAGCATGATAAGGGGAAGCCGGTGTTCTAAATTGATGTTGAATTTGATATTGCTTTCCTTTCTGTCCTCGAAAATCAGCCTCTCATCTTTCGAGCAGGCAGCACATGCAACTTTGACATTGTTTCTCCATATACTATATTTTAATAATCGGTAATAATGAGCAAGTTTAAATTGCTGGTAGGCCTACAATGAAGTGCAAAATGATTCCTAACCCAACGTATTTTTTAATTCACATATGAAGGTAAGGCTACATTGTAGGCCAGAAAAAAAATCATCGTATCAAAATAGATCGAGTGTCGGGGTACTGCATACAATGTCAGTGTACGTGTACGTGCGCGCTCCCTAGTACTGTAAATATGCAGCGCAGCTTCTGTTGGTAAAGCTGACTCACTCAAACATACCTCCTTTGTATGATTGGTGGATATGTTTCAGCGCGGCGTACTGTAACCAATCAGCGGATTGTTTTTCTATCTCGTAACGTAATAAACATCGCGGCCGGAGAAATAGTGAGGGAAAGGAGACATGTAAAACATTTCAAGACTCTATGGAATTATAAACCCGGATTTTATTCAATATAATACTTAAAAAAAATAAAATAATGCACAATTAGTGCTAAATTAATATATTGCTTTTAAGAGAACGGGACCTAGTTGTAACAAGGTAAGCTAGCTAGCTAGCTCGCGCTACAGTACTGTAGGCCTCTAGCTAAATTTACGCGGAAAAGGAACTTGCTAACTGTTTATAGAAAATACGCTCGTAGTAGCTAGCTAGTAATTTGTGCAACGAACAAGGTAGCTAGTTGTATCTAGCTATTTAAACACTTCCACTAACGTTACCCTCTAGGCTAGTTAACTAATTTGTAGGCTATTGCGTTAGCTAGCGCAGCAGACTAATTGGCAAAAATGAGCGAAAAAACGAGGTACAGCAAAAAGTCTGCAGACTCCGCACCGAAGAAACGATGTCAGTCCGACGAGCAGGCTGGCCAGTCCCCTCTTCCAAGTAAGTTAGCCAAAGTGGACGGCGAGGTGTCCAGTGAATTACCATCGAATTCTCATGGAAACAAAAATGGGGAAGATGGCGATAAAGTACCAGCCATAGAAGAGAAGAATGGGAATGAAGAGAGTGGACTAGATCTGAAAAAGGGACCCGGTGGGGGGATTTGTGCAGCTGTCACTGCCAATAACCCATCCAGCGCTGAGGCACATGTCAGCGCCGTCAACAGTGCTCTTGTTTCGTGTGCACCAGTCTCTAGCGATGCAAAGGAAGTAAAACACCTGGGAAGTGCTGGTGCTGGAGATTGCCGACCCTCAACTTCACTGGACCAGTCTGATTCGGCCGCTATAGCAGCCGCCGAGGCACTTGCTAGTCTCACAGGAGCAGCTAGGGGTGAAGAGGTTAAACAAAAGTCATTTTCCTCAAAAAAAGTTGGACATTATGAGAGAATGGGACACAAAGGTAAGCGTGGTGACCAGGAGTACTCAAAGGAACGATCAAAACCTGAAAGGGGTCTTCACACACAGGCAGCAGCGGCAGACAGCTCTACCTCACTGCGTGGAGTTGACAGGGAGGATGCCGAGGACATGCCCGATGCGGATGAGGAAGACGACTCAATACCCGGATCTTCGTCCACACCGAGTTCCTCTTTCCCTTCAGATAATGATGATGATGACGGGGAGTGCGCTATAGTGTCAGTGAAGATGGCCCCGGAGATCCGACAGTCAGTGGCCCTTCTGGCGCAGGTACAGATGAGGCTAGACGCTCTGGAGAAGAAAGGTGCGCGGCTCCACCAGCGGCTAGAGCTGAAACTGAGCCGCCAGCGCCGTCCACACGTGGACCAGCGTAGCTCCATCATACAGGCCATCCCTGGCTTCTGGGTCACGGCAGTATCCTTTTGAATACTCATACACACACACACACGTATGTTGTTGATTGTGAGTGTGTTGGTATGTCACATTTATTTTTCCCTTGGCTCAAAGCTCAACAGTTATTGAACCACCCTCATCTCTCTGCTCACATTGACAAAACAGATGAAGGCGCTCTCAGTTACATGACCAACCTTGAAGTAAGTAAATAATCACAGCGAAAATGTAATGATTCTTTAAAGTCTTCTGAATAAATGTTCTATTGCTCCCCTGAAATGAAAATGTATTCTTGTCTCCTCCTTAGATTGAATCCTTCAAGACCAACAAGCTTGGTTACAGAATCGGGTTCCACTTCAAACGGAATCCTTACTTCCAGAACAACATCATCGTGAAGGAGCTCCACCTTGGAATGACAGGTGAGGGACAGATCCAGTTGTCATATCTATCTTGCTAGGATGCCACATTTTACATGGGCCTGGTGTCCCTACATCTTTGACAGGTGTAGATGTAGAGGTGTAATCAGGTATCGGGTGTAAATGAGGCCAATTATGATGATATCCTTCCCCTGTTATATGTCCTCTCACAGGATCTCCAGTGTCTTTCTCCAACCCCATCCTGTGGCACCGCGGGCAGAACCTGACGCTTCACAGTGAGCCCAGGAGGTCGGGACGCGGCATCTATCAGACCTTCTTTAGCTGGTTCAGCGACCACGCCAGTCCTGGCCGGGATGACATCGCACAGGTAACGGCATGCTCACTGCCAGGCATAGGTTGAGAGCTGGTGCACAGTCTAACATGCATGGAGTAATCCAGCAAAGACTCATTGCACAGATCCACTGGTGATCACACAACTGACTTTACTTTATTTTAGGCTCTGTATATAACATTTACGGTTACTGCACTATTCCAACACACTCTTCTTCTCTCTTTGTTCCGTGTGAATCTATAGATTCTGAAAGATGACCTTTTCAGAAACCCTCTCAGATACTATTTGACTCCACTGTGGGAACCCAGGCAGAATGGCAGGTAAGCAGCCCAACAAAACCTATTGTCGTGGAACTTAGCTCAATAAGCACTTTCCATCTTCATGATACTATTACCATTTTATTACCACTTTATTATGTGCTGTAATGTAGCCTAAAACACTGCCAAACACTTTTATAACCCTTTATTATTAAGAATTTTGTGTAAAAGAAAAAGAAATGGAAGGTCTTTTGAATGTTCTAACTATCACAACATATGGTTCCAACAGCACCAGTGGGCCCAAGCCAGCTGACAACAGCAACAGGGAGGATTGTGTGGTGATCTCTGACTCGGATGATGATGATGATGATGATGATGATGATGATGATGATGATGATGAAGAAGAGCAGGCTAAGTCTGGACGAGGTCTTAGCAGGGAAGAGGAGAATGAGGATGAGGACGAGGAGCATGGGGGCCGAGATGCAGGTTAGTCAGTACTGTAATAGAGCTTTAGAAGCCCATGATTCCAGTCCGTTAGGGCTACACTGTCTGCTGGTTTACAGAAAAGACAATGTGATGAGTCAGGTTTTATGCTCCAACACAGATGTACACAACATATGCTATGATTCCAGTCCTTTAGGGCCACAGTGTCTGCTGGTTTACCTCTGCTTCCTGAGAAATGTGTATACGTGTGTAGTAAGATGTCCTTGTATGAGTAATCCAGGTGAAACTGAATAGACAGCGAATATGTCCTCAGAATCAGATGAAAGCCCAGAGGAGGATGATGACGGAGAGGTTGCAATAGACGGTAAGACATTATCCACGAGCAGAAATGTTATTATGGAGGGTTGTTGGATCTGTTGCTCGGCTTTGCAGCTCAGTTCAGAACATGAAGTCATTGTTTAGATGAAAGTCTATTTATTTCAATGGTTCAGGAAGACTGTGATTTTGAAATGCCAACTCAGCAGCATATTCTGCAAAAAATTCAAGGACTGTTTTTAATTTAAATGCAAGAGCCGTATTGTACAATCATTGGAAGTTATATTTTGGAAGATTATTGGATTAAGGGGTGCTTTTTCTATTTGTGTATCCATTTTGGTTACCTGATACTTCAATCCACCACTTACTGTTTTCACCATTCACACAAAATTGCACAACAGAATTATATTCCTACTCCTGGGCTTTCACCATAATCCAGTGTTAAACCCCTCTGTTTATATCCCATACTAATCACCCCATTGGCTCCGAGTGGGAAGCCCATTATAAAAGGTCTGATCATCTCCATTCCCCAGGCTCTGATGACAGCGACCAGGATGCCAGAGAGGATGAGGACTCATCATACGGAGAGAAGGATGAAGAGGTGGACGTGGAAGACGTGGATGAATCACGAGGTCGTGATGTCAGAGACCAAGATAAAGAGGAGAATGTTGAGGTGGACGAAGAAGAGGATGAGAGCTAAGATCGTTTGTTCTTTCCAATTTCCTTTTTTTCTTATTATGCACAAAATATCAATTATTGTTAATAAATTCTAAATGCTTGACTGCATTTTAAAATCAGGGTAAATAAAAAAAATCCAGGACACCATGTTTTGACTGTATATTTTACTGTAAGCTTTGTTGGATTTAAAGAGAAAAAAAACGTTTTTTTGGTAAAGATTCTTTATTACTGGGGTCTCAAATTCGAAGGATTGTAACTTAATCATGCATTAGATCTTGACTCATTCATTCAGTTTACTCTTATTGTTAGGGCTACTCAACACAAAACGAAAATAATACCAGTACAATAATATTCTACGAGATTTGAGACCCCTGATTGAATGTTGTTAATACTGCCAAGATTTGGTAGAATCTCTTGTTGCAAATGGTCCAATAAAACAATACTATATATTTTACTGACAGGTATCAGTGATCACGTCTTCAACTCAATTTATCTGGGACTTTTCCTATTGTAAATCTGATCTTTGACGAGGTAAAAGGGAGATTTTCGGAGAGGTTGTAATATTATTCCCAACACATCTTGGATGCACTTCCTACTGAACCAAATCTTGTTCTCAGGGATGACCTAGTCGTGAGTGTTTTCATGGAAGGAAACCGTATACTATATAATGTTTTCTCACACTCCTGCCATTGTTTGGGTGGATCTGTGTAAAATAAGTTTACTCTACAGTAGTTTGTGTTATTTTAATAAGGTAAATCTAGGTAATATTTCCTGTGTTGTCACGCCTTTCCTATCATAAACTTAGTGTGTAGCTGTGCACCCATATTAATTAATATTCACACATGTTTATGTTTTTCAATTCTTTAAGTATATTTTAACATTCATTGAGTTATTTGGGTGGAATCCCACATTTTTGTAACATGAATTGTAATATTTTGAGCTTGTTGCATCCATGCATTCAACATTTTTTGCTTTTGTGTCACTTTTAGAAACTGTTATCGTCACATTTTTGTGTTTTTTAAATAAATAAGTGTCTATCAAAGTAAGTCAGAATGATGACCTTTAACAGTTTGAAAGATTCTGTATAGAGCAAATATTTGCAGTGACTGTTGCCTCAAAGGCATTGACGAGTGTGGTCCGACAAAGTAACAGAACTGTAGCCCAGGGCAGCTCTTAAAGTACTGTAACAATGCTAGCTAGTGGTTTTATGTTGTTTCTTTTCCACACAGACTGATGGCATTGGCATGTACATATTTAAACTTAACTTTGTGTGCAGAGTTTGGATCTGTTAAGCTTAAATCATTACCAGTAGCCATCTGGAATTTGACAAATACGGTATATTAACAAAAAGTAATATTTTGTGTGCTGAATTATTTTATAGTATGCTATAGTTCTGAAGAAAACGTCTTTTGTTTTTTAAGATATAATGTCTGCATTTTGAATCCAATTTAATTAAATAGCAAGTTATTTATTTTTGTTTTCTGGTTTTTGTTGTCTGAGTTTTAGTAGTTAGGTAAATACAACCTTCTGTACTGAATATATTGCCAAACCAGAAGATGGCAGTATACAACTGCAAGGATACATGGTATCACAACTCACAAAATCACAAAACTGCTTTTGTAACCCAAGTGATGTACAATTAAGAAAATAGAAAATAACAAATAGTATTAGGCCTAATGTGTATTGAACGTAACAATCCCTGCATCCATTGATGAGTCAGCCAGATAGTATGTATAATACTGTGAATATCACTATGAAAGCTTTATACTCAAGATGACAACTGACGTTGACATTATGACAGTAAAGACATACTGTTGTTTGTAAATTATGTTTAGGTTGGCCTATTCTTATAGGAACAGGCAAAGGGCGTTGAAGACACCAACAATATCAGTGTATCATTTATGGAGGATGTCAACCAGTGTCACAGCTTTGACATGACACAGGTTAGAATGTGATATCACTTTTAAGGCTGTGTTTATTTATACAGGTAGCCCAATTCTGTTATTGCTTTCACTAATTGGTCTTTTGAGTTCAGATCTGAAAAAGACAAGATGTGAAAATATCTGATGTGATTGGTTAAAATACCAATTAGTGGAAAAATGTATGGTATTGGGCTGCCTAAACGCAGTATTCGGATTCACGTTAGGTCTTGGCTCTGCAAATAGCCTCAGGCGGGGCATTTTTGGACAGGCCCGGACAAAGGAACAGCGGCAATGTTGCAATGGTTCACTTAAACCCTTGATTCCAGTTTTAATGCACAGCTATAAATGTTCCACTAGCAAAAACCTGTCCTGCTGTTAGCTCCAGAGCACACTGAGGCATGCAGACTAGGAGGGGCACTTACTATTAATAAAAGCAATGGGGAGAAGATACAGCATACGCACACCATCAAATGATAACACAATGACAAACCCAATATCTGCCTCATCTTGTTTAATCTCTCATCCCACTTCTATTCAGCCCAGGGGATTACTGTAGCACCTCATGGGCTTTAGTGCAAAACCACAAATGCTTTTATGTGTGAATTAATTGAGGTGGTTTCCACAATATTGATTATGGCAAACAGACTCATAGATTGCAGAGAAAACAAGGTAATTCAGAGACTGGAGCTTGTTTGTGGTTGGAGTAGCACGTGTTACGGCTTTGTTTTATAACGGGTGGCAGACTGAAGACAACCCTCTGTTAGATTCCCACTGGTGTCAAGTCAATGTGACTGAACATCTCCCTGTTATGTAAGTTTGATGTCTAACTTCTCTGGTTTCATCGGGAATTTTACTGACTCATCAGGCACTTATAGGATCCTTGTCTGAAGAGAACCCTAAAATGATGTATGACGGGATATGCTCATCCATGGTACATAAAGTCATCTTTGCATTTTAGTACAACATGGTGAACCAAAAGTGCCAGATACTTTAGAATGTGTATGCATGTGTGGCATGTGTGTTTTCACCACCCGTCATAGTATGTACTATGCTTCATTTGTGGTAAGTAAGTTATGGGAAGTTCAACTGAGCAAAAGTGTGGACAGGAAGAGCGAGGGAGTGAGATTGGAGAGCAAGAAGGAGCGTGGGAGACACTGTGCGGTGGGAGATATATGATTGGAGTGATTAGCCTCAGCCTGCCCTCCCAGGCCCTGACAGATATGCACAGCAGATGGATGACTGTTATCTGAGAGATCACAGAAAGCATGATGACTGCTCTGCCCAGTCACAGAGAGATGCATGATCTCACACGCTCTCTCTCTCTCGCACACATACACAGACACATTTGTGCACACACACACACTTGCACACACATGCATGCATGTGCACACACAGGCTTAACACAAGCTTAACACACTCCTACAGTACATTATGCTGTGCACTCCACAGGCTGTTGTATACAGAGAGAAGCATCCTCTGTCTCCATTAGTTTGCCCTGACTGATTTATGTTAGAAGACAATGAGTTTACACACAGTGTGAGCGGACAGAAATGACAATGCAGGCACTATTGTCTTCCCATAACAAAGAAACACACCTGGGGATGGATGATTGGAGAGAGAGAAAGAAAGAAAGATGTTACCAGGAATAATTTGGTTGATTTTCATTTTGATGGAAGTAGAGGAAAAGAGAGCTGATTGAAATATAATATGCTTATGTGGACCCACTGCTCAATATTCCTTGTCGCTGGTGTGAACAACATTGAAGAGTGAGAGTGGCTCAGTGCATGCAGTGAGTGCTATTCTCACTTCAACAGCTTGACTTCTCAAAGTGGATCTCCGTAAGGTAGAAGACACAGGTAAACATGGGAGGGGATTGTTGCACCAGTAAGATGAAGTAGAGGTCTTAATGCATGTTGAAAAATAACAGTTCCCTTTGGACCCTTATTTCCCCAAAATCCTGCCATCTTGGATCTTTAATGAGCCTTGGGAGCATTAGCATGCTTATCCATTCTGCTCCCACCAAGGTGACAGATTTAACTCCCAAGACAGATGCACTGTACTTTTACTCATCCCTACAAGCATTTTTCACTATCCTTCATTTTTTCAACCCCTTGTTTCTTTCTTCTCTTAAAAAAATAATAATTCTTAAACAGCTGTCTATTTTCCCAGCTGCATTTTATAGAGAGGGAGAGTGCCAGTCTTGTCTTCTGTGCAGATGGTGACTGGATAGCTGGCTATGGCTTCATGAACATGTGGCATACCACCGGCCATACACATGCAGACAGACAGAGCTTCAGAGGGAAACTGCCGCCTTCCTTCACTGTAAAAACCTGCAATAACCTGGCTTCCAGTTCCAATACTGTACAAGTGCTGACTGGAATGTATGAGCGCCACGTATGCACTGTTCTTGTCAAATAGGGTTTCACAACTTCATTTAAGCATGAAGCTTATGCATGTCACTTACATCACCTCTTCCACTATCTTCTATTATCACTTGACTTTATTTTTTTTCTAAGCAAAAGCTCCTGTTGGTATGAGGATAGTCCTGAATGATAAAATGTGAATAAAATATTGTCCTTCAGAAAATAAATCCGATCTATTTCCAGACCATCCATCAGTATAATAATAGGTTTTATTTTCTCTCAGGTCTTTGGTTTTGTCCATGTTATTTTGATTGATGTGTCTCTGCCTCTTCTCAGGGTCAGAGGTGCTGTTTGAGGCTCTGTGGGCTGTCTGTCTTACAAGGTTTTCAATTCCACAGTAATCACATGGCACATTACCTGAGGGTCAGATAGCGAGGTCCAGAGACACAGACAGACTACAGGCGTCCATGTCCATAGCATGTGTTATGTTTGCAGGTGTACTCTTCCTTTTGAAGGAGATGTCTACAAATGGAGACTATCTAACGCACTTGAGATGTGGAATTGTTGTGCAGTATGGGTTTTATGGATGAACGCAGCATCTGCTCTTCCACTGTACTGTTTCTTTGACTCATATTGAAAAAGTGTCCTTTCAAATCACAGCAATAAAAATATGATTTAAAAAAATACTCTTCCTGTGCACATACACAGATGTTAACAGAAGGCAAAAACGTCATTCCCACTATTAGGGTGGTGGTGGTGACCACTACATCTACACTATCTTACTCAGTGGGCATGGGGCCGATAACCCATTGAGAGGACCATATCAGTCACATTAGTGGTGCCCTGTAAAGCAGTGGGAGCCGGTCAGTGTGGTGTTGTCCATGGCTGCTCGGAGTACACAGAACGTAGTACGAAAACCTGAGCTCAGCGCTGACTCATGACTCATTTCCTCAGTTGGAAAGAGAAGGATGCCTCCCACAGAGCAAGACAGAAAATAGCACAAAGACCTCACTGCTCACTCACAACCTGGATGTACTGTAATCTGGACACACCAGTATAGAGAACGTTTGGCCGAAGCCTAAACTAAAGTAACCCAAAGTTCTCCATCCACTGCTTTCCCAATGAGCCAGGCCAACCAGAACGATGGGTATGAGTGAGAGTGTAAATAAATTCAGCATCCAACTGCAGACCTAGGGAGGGAACGAGGGCAGATGGGAGGGAATATATTCCTGGAATGAAACACAGCCCTGTTCAGTACTGTACTGACGGGGAACCTGGCTGAGAAGTTACTTGGCACACTATTTGGCACAGGATCTGTCAATTTCTAAATCAAGTGTCAACTCTTTCCATGTGAAACACAACGATGTGCAAATCAAATGCAACTCTGAATGTGTAGTGCAGAGATGCCACTATCTGAAACGGTTCAATCCTAGCCTTTTATTATTTTTATACATCCCTGTGCCTTTTCATCTTCTGTGTGCCTGATGTGTCAGTCAGAGCTTTCCACAAAATCAATGGCGGAGAGAAGAGAATGGTGCTTAGTAATTTCAGGCTTTGAGCTGGTTTGAAAGAGTGAATGTCTTATTTAAATTGCCCCCTACTGGTTACTTTGTGACCGTTGTCGTGAGCCCAGGAGTCGGTCCATCAGGAATTTGAGTAATCTTTAGGACTCTCCTGGCTCTCATGTGGAGCTGAACAGCACTGAAGATATCTTTCACGACACAGCATGGGGCCTCAATTTACTGTGACATCGGAATGACTACAGTATTCATGTAACCTACTGTATATGCACAACCAAGGTGTAGAATACAATAGCCTAGTTAAAGTCTATGGGGGCAATATACCATTTGAAAAAATAGACCGACATGGCCTTTTCATTTCTAAATGACTAATGTATTTTGTCCATGTACTGACATTTTAAAATTAAATGTATTTTCATAATTTAGAATTGAAGTTAATTTCAATTCCCTGTTTACTTTAGCCTAATATACATTGGACAGACGTTTCTTTCCCCTACCAACATCAAGTCGGTTTAAAGTGGGACAAGTTGAGCTTTACCCTTGTACTGTAATGATGACAGAAGTAGGAGGGAGGGAGCAGGAGGAGGAGGGTGAGGAGGAGAGGGGGCAGCCCTCCAAACACCTGCAGTCACAGACCTTCACAGCGCAGGACCCTCACGAGGAGAGGACATATGGACCTACATTAAGCTATTTACTTCTTTTCGGGTGGATGAGGGCTATGGGAGTAAGACAACATTTGTTAGAATGATAATTTTATAATCCTTGATCGGAAATCTATGTTATATTTTTCATGTTGTTTGTAAATAAATCGAGAGAGACGTTAGAAACGGTGTCTCTCTATGATATACAGAGGTATCATTTATTGGACGTTTAAGCATTACATACTTTTCCAAACGCATTTTCGTTGTTTTCGTGTGGGACTTTTCATCTACGGAATGTAGCGATAACATCTTATTATGTGAGTTACGGGTCTCCTACACCAGCGGGTTAAAAAAGGGAAAAAAGAAGGTAGGCTACTTTGGCAAGTTTCTCCATACACTATTTCTTAACATCACAAGTATTTTTTTGTTTTTTTATTCAGTGTGTTAAGGGACCAAAGTAATTACCAAGAACGAGGGGTAGCCTACATATGGAGAGAGCGTCTACTCGCTGTCTTTTCATGTGAGTTCACAGGTAACTGCGATGTTATCAGGAGCCAGTGATCGTCATGGTCATGAAATGCATTCCTGCATAATATGCGCAGTCGACTGTTCATATTTTTTTCCCCTCAAACATTTACAAGATTAAAACATTTACAAGTGAGAAAGATTATTGTAAAATTATGTTCACAGGACACAATTTAAACCATAAGTCAAACTTTTGGTCAGAGAGAAAATGGACCATGTCAATTATAATGTTAGGTTTATAATGTTAGAATAAGTGCTTTATAAACCACAGCTTAATAATTATGGCTGGGCACAAATTTCAGCACTCAGGGGAAAATATCTAATTTATTTATAGTCTATGAAGTTCTATTCATGAAGTTTTATGAAGTGCTTCAAATAACTTAATTTAATTTACTCCCTTTTGTATTCGTTTTTTTATTCTAGCAGATGTAGAAATAGTCTGTGGTCTACTTGATACATTTGGTTAGAAAATATAACTGCATTTCGGGGCTCATCTGAAAAGTACACCTTTTGGGGGAGAATTTAATGGACATTATGGACACAGTTTTTAGTATTAATAATTTATACAAGATGCTCTTCAGCAAAGTACAGATACTACATAATGAATGCTGACATAAAAGTAAAACAGTTACCTGCCAACACCCCTAAACTGTCAGAAAGGGTTTTCAGATGTCAAACTGTTTTTTTTTTTGCCAGCTATTTATTTTGAAATATGCATGAGGGGTGAAATTCAGTACTGGTAATGTACAGTATGTCACAGTATAGCTGTCTAGCTGTCTCCCATGCACTCACTCAGACACTTACAGGCATTCACACATTGATAAAGAGCTCTCTCTTTCTCCTTCTCTCTCTCTTTCTCTCTTTCTCTCTCTCTCTTTGACACACACACACACACACACACACACACACACACACACACACACACACACACACACACACACACACACACACACACACACACACACACACACACACACACACACACACACACACACACACACACACACACACACACACACTAATGATGTGATGTTCTCTTTCAGATATTTTTCTGCCTTAGTTATGGCCAAGACAGCAACTCGGACCATACTCCTCCTGTTGAGTGTATGTGTTTGCATCTCAGGCCTCCAACAGTCTGCTCCAAGGGTACGGCTGTCCTTCAAAGGTGAGCTACCTGACCAGAACACGCTCACAGACACACAGACACACAGACACACAGACACTGCTCATCTGTCAGCTGGGATGGCTTCCAGGCCAGGTTGGTTCAGTTATTTCTTATTTGGCCTGTGGATTTCAGAAAGTCTTGTGGGTTACTGATTATTAAAGATTATAAACATTTCCTTCATAATCTAAGAATTGGTTATTCGATCTGCTAGACTAGCGGGTGAACACTGCTCGGTGAATAGAAGTTTAGGCATTGTGTTCTAAAGTTATTTCTGTAAGTGTAACCTGGATGAAGGCTTCCATCAAAATAATGCTGAAAGGTTACAGTGATTACCACATGCTGTCGTCACTCCTCGGTTCACACACACACACACACACACACACACACACACACACACACACACACACACACACACACACACACACACACACACACACACACACACACACACACACACACACACACACACACACACACACACACACACACACACACACACACACACACACACAGGCGCACGCACACACACACGCCCGCCCGCACGCACACACGCACAAACACAGGCGCACGCACACACACACACAAACACATGCACGCACACGCGCGCACACGCACACGCATACACACACACACACACATACATCTACCTTTTCATTGCACCACAAGGGGTGACTCACCTGAAAGAACTGTAAATAATAATTATCTGCATGATTCAGGTGTATAGAATTTCTGTCCAGGTATACCACAACATCATGACGGACGTGTTGGGAGCAAGTTGAGTCCCTTACAATCAGAATTATATGTCTGGCCTGAGAATTTGGACTGTCATGATCTCTATTAGTCAGCATGCGTTTTGGTGTAGAAGCTTATTATGCCATCAGAAATGAGAATTTGAGTCGTATCTTTAGAATAAACTGATTTAATGTTGACGTATGTGGCTCTAATATAGGTATGAGAAGATCATGTACATTGTGAACATATTGCTGTAAAGCATAAAGGGTCCCAGTTTAATACGAAGTACAACTTATAAAGGCTTTATATGGCATACATAAAGGCTTCATAAGCACTACATTATTGTTTCACAAATCATCTATAAGTGCATGTCATAATCTATAAATGGTGTATAAACATACATAGTGTGTTATGTTACATTTGACAATTCACCCTGAAGTGGGAATGTCTATGTCATCCTTTATACACCATTTAGAGTATGACATACGCTTATAGATGATCTGTGAAAAATGTATGTAGTGCTTATGACGCATGTATGTATGCTGTATAAAGCCTTTATAAGTGGGACCCTATAAAGATGTTAAAGAAGTCTGTGGTCTTTCAATTGATCCTGCTGATGAAAACTACAGCACTGAGAGTATAAACTGTTTGCTGAATGAGATTAGTGTTGAGGGTCAGATTAGCAAAACATTGTGTTTGTTTTCAGGCTATGGAATTAGCACCCTTAGTTCAAGTATGTATTAGTTTACTTGGTTGCAATGTGGTAGGGAATGTCACAAAAGTTGAGCCCACACACCAATGTTTGCTAAAAGTAAGGGTAAGCCTGTAACTGGTGGTAATATAACCAAATGGAATTATATTCAATTGCTTTGATACTGTATTGATTTGGATTGCTGTGGATGATATTAGATTTATTATCTGCTTGCTGCAACTGTCCCACAATGACTGTAACTAATCCCTGTTAACACTGTAAAGAGCTCACTGACATTGGTAGTCATTCAAATCCACCACTAGAACCCAATCATCTTCTCCTCATTTCCAAGAATAGGCAGAACAGTGGGATGTGATCTCCTGCTCTGTGTTCCTGCCATTCCAAAGATTGATTGTTCATTGTTTGCAACAGGGACTCTCTTTGTTCCATAAGGCATTTTTTTTGGGGGGGCATCTGACTGATTCTGAGAAAGACTGGGACTGTGTGACTGGGACGCTGGGACTGTGTGACTGGGACGCTGGGACTGTGTAACTGGGACGCTGGGACTGGGACTGTGTGACTGGGACTGTGTGACTGGGACGCTGGGACTAGGACTGTGTGACTGGGACGCTGGGACTGGGACTGTGTGACTGGGACTGTGTGACTGGGACGCTGGGACTGGGACTGTGTGACTGGGACGCTGGGACTGGGACTGTGTGACTGGGACGCTGGGACTGGGACTGTGTGACTGGGACTGTGTGACTGGGACGCTGGGACTGGGTGACTGGGACGCTGGGACTGTGTGACTGGGACGCTGGGACTGTGTGACTGGGACGCTGGGACTGTGTGACTGGGACGCTGGGACTGTGTGTGACTGGGACTGTGTGACTGGGACTGGGACGCTGGGACTGTGTGACTGGGACTGTGTGACTGGGACGCTGGGACTGGATTTTAAAAATGTTATTATACCTTTATAGGCAAGTCAGTTAAGAACAAATTCTTATTTTATAAAGCCTTTATAAGCTGAATGAGGCTCTGGTTGATGGGAACTGTGTCAGAGGAAGGGACTAAATAAAGGTTATTCCAGTGACCTAGAGTATGGATATGGGTTTTAAGTTGTCTTCTGCATTATGGAGATAATGATTTAAAGCCTCACTTTTCCTTACTTACACTGAGTGTACCAAACATTAAGAACACCTTTCTAATATTGAGTTGCACCCCTCCATTTGCCCTCAGAACAACCTCAATTTGTCAGGGCATGGACTCTACAAGGTGTTGAAAGCGTTCCACAGGGATGCTGGTCCATGTTGACGACAAAGCTTCCTACAGTTGTATCAAGTTAGCTAAATGTCCTTTGGTTGGTGGACCATTCTTGATACACACGGGAAACTGTTGAGCCTGAAAAACCCAGCAGCGTTGCAGTTCTTGACACTCAAACTGATGCGCCTGGCACCAACTACCATACACTGTTCAAAGGCATTTAAATATTTTGTCTTACCTATTCACTATTCACAATGGTACACATACACAGTCCATGTCTCAGTTGTCTCAAGGCTTAAAATTGTTTCTTTAACTTGTCTCCTCCCCTTCATCTACTCTTGAAGTGGATTTAAAAGGTGGCTTCAATAAGGGATCATATCTTTCACCTAGATTCACTTGGTCAGTCTATGTCATGGAAAGAGCAGGTGCTCTTAATGTTTTGTATACTCACTGTACATTACACTAAAATGGCGTGATCTGGACATTTTTCTTATGTCTTTCATGTCAGGAACTGGTTTACCTGAATCAAATGCGGTATGATGACACATTACGTGTTTGTTTATCAGATAGTGCCAACTGACGTTGTTTATGACGGAGAGGATGAGAGCAGCCATGTGGGGGCCCAGGGGTGTGGCGTTTCTAGTTTTAGCCTAGGCTGTCAGTCCACTTTTCCCCAGTGGATGAAGTGGACGGAGGTTTGCCAGAGATGCTTGTTATCCTGTGCAGATCCGATTGCGCAGCAGCTTATTTTAGCAGCACATTGACTGCATCCTGTTAACAGTATTCAGACAAACAGTCACCTCAAAGGAAGACGGCAGAGCACTTTGATGTAAACACAGATGTCCTTACTCCGGCCAGGCTAAAACAGTATATGTGTACTTCATGCGGATGTTTGTTCACAAACCTATGCCAAATGCCATTTATCATCTGTCCCACATGGGGATATCTGTGTTTTGTACCCTACTTAGTAATTACATCATAGCACTTAAAAGTTTGAAAGCTATTCTACATAGGTCAGTTTTATTTCACCTTTATTTATCCAGATACCACCCGTTAAGGTCAAGATACTTATTTTACAAGGGAGACCTGGCCAAGCAGGCAGCTCCAGTAAAAGCAGTCATTATGAGGACCTGATACGGGGAGAGGTGAATGAAGAAGGGACCTGATTTAAAGCATTTACTTAGAGTTCATCTGACTGTGTCCTCAGAGACCTGCAATAACAACCACAAAGTGGCACGGTACATTCAGTCAATGCCACAAACTCAATCAGAAGCTTGGAACACATAAAATATTTAATTCTTAAAAGCTTCTGGAATACGTCCTGAGATGAGCTAAATTGAGCCATTCACACATTTTCTGTTACTTTGAGGATGGTGTTAGTCTATGTTCAGTAAGTGCTGCTGAGAGTGAAAAATGAAGCACTTGTAGTCATTATCAGGGAAATGTCATGTGACAGATTCAAAGAAATAAGCAGAAAGAAGTTATGGCTCCCCCTGCTGGATATTACAATTGTACCATTCTCTTGCTACAGAACTTATTTTACATGTGATTTACACTAAGTTTGTGTCTCTGTGTGCGTGTGTCTATGCATGTGTGCGTCTATGCGTGTGTGTGGGCTGGTGGGTCTCTCTCCTCCCCAGAGTTGTTGGACACCAGAGCAGCGCGGCCCTTCTCCTTCTCCTTCAACACCAGTGACTACCGCATCCTGCTGATGGATCAGGACCAGGGCCGTCTCTACCTGGGCAGCCGGGAGTACCTGGTGGCCCTGGACATGCACAACGTCAACAAGGAGCCACTCATTGTAAGAAGAACACACATAAACACAACTCTCCTTTATGAAAGTTTAATGTGGTGGTAAATGTGGTAGTTTAATGTGGTAATTTAATGTGGTAGTTTAATGTGGTAGTAAATGTGGTAGTTTAATGTGGTAATTTAATGTGGTAGTTTAATGTGGTAGTAAATGTGGTAGTTTAATGTGGTAATTTAATGTGGTAGTAAATGTGGTAGTTTAATGTGGTAATTTAATGTGGTAGTTTAATGTAGTAGTTTAATGTGGTAGTTTAATGTGGTAGTAAAATGTGGTAGTTTAATGTGGTCATTTAATGTGGTAGTTTAATGGGGTAGTAAAATATGGTCGTTTAATGTGGTCGTCAAATGTGGTAGTTTAATGTGGTAGTCAAATGTGGTAGTTTAATGTGGTAGTAAAATATGGTAGTTTAATGTGAAAGTTTAATGTGGTAGTTTAATGTGGTAGTAAAATGTCGTAGTTTAATGTGGTCATTTAATGTGGTAGTTTAATGGGGTAGTAAAATGTGGTAGTTTAATGTGGTAGTCAAATGTGGTAGTCAAATATGGTAGTTTCATGTGAAAGTTAAATGTGGTAGTAAAATGTGGTTGTAAAATATGGTAGTTTCATGTGGAAGTTAAATGTGGTAGTTTCATGTGGTAGTTTAATGTGGTAGTAAAATGTGGTAGTTTAATGTGGTAGTACAATGTGGTTGTTTAATATGGTAGTTGAATATGGTAGTAAAATGTGGTAGTCAAATGTGGTAGTTGAATGTGGTAATTTAATGTGGTAGTAAAGAGACCTCAAGTAAAATGCTATTTTACTGTGTGTGGTATCATTTTTAGCTTTGTGGTCTTTCCCTGACAGATCCATTGGCCAGCCTCTGACAAGAGAAAAGGGGAGTGTCGGATGACAGGAAAAGGAGGACAGGTGAGAATAACTTGTCTTTGTGAAAGACCCCTGGCCTCTCTCCTTACAGGATGAACTAATGATGTCCCACTTTCATGGGTCTATTTCACAGTTTTGAAAGAGATAGCCTTGTTTTTTTTCATTCAACAACAATTGATAACATTCCCCTGTCTGTGTACACACACCAGGGTGAGTGTGCAAATTTTGTGCGTATGATAGAGCCATGGAACCGTACCCACCTGTACACCTGTGGGACCGGAGCCTACCAACCCATCTGCACCTTCATCAACAGAGGCTGGAAGGCAGAGGTGAAAGGTTCAATATGCCCAAAATCATTCTAAATGACATTCAACTGCAGCATATCTGTGTATA
Source organism: Oncorhynchus keta (assembly GCF_023373465.1). NCBI lineage: Eukaryota > Metazoa > Chordata > Actinopteri > Salmoniformes > Salmonidae > Oncorhynchus > Oncorhynchus keta. The sequence goes on from NC_068448.1 coordinate 22,384,420, forward strand.
TTTAGGCCCAGCAAGCTCCGGTTTACTAAACACTCTAGTACTCAAAACTAGGCCACAGATCTGAGCTCTATTTGTCTATATGCTTTTGTCATTTTATTACATTTGATCCTTATCTGGCTTTTCTGGTCCCTCTCTTTCCAGGATTATGTGTTCAGACTGGTTCCTGGATTTCTAGAATCAGGGAAGGGCAAATGTTCCTACGATCCTTTCCAGGAGAATATTGCTGCTCTTATCAGTACGTTTCACCTCACTTATGAATAAACTTAGTAGACTTCCCAAAACCGAAAACAACAGGTCCTCTCACTTTCTCCTAACCTCTCTTCTCCACCTCTCCCCTCCTCTCTCTCCTTCTCCTCTGCAGATGGGAATCTGTATGCAGGTGTTCATGTAGACTTCATGGGGACAGACCCAGCCCTCTTCAGGACCATGGGGGGCAGAACAGCAGTCAGGACAGAGCAGTATGACTCCAGGTGGCTCAATGGTGAGTTACTACACCTGAAAAAGAGCACCACTTTGTAAGGATGGACTACGAAAGAGGTGTTGTTTTATGGTCCTTCTAGCCGGATACATATATAAGAATAATTGGCAAACTGCTGGCAATGAATTCTGAGAACAACTGCACGTTTCTCTTTATTTCATCACTCTCTCTCTCTCTCTCTCTCTCTCTCTCTCTCTCTCTCTCTCTCTCTCTCTCTCTCTCTCTCTCTCTCTCTCTCTCTCTCTCTCTCTCTCTCTCTCTCTCTCTCTCTCTCTCTCTCTCTCTCTCTCTCTCTCTCTCTCTCTCTCTCTCTCTCTCTCTCTCTCTCTCTCTCTCTCTCTCTCTCTCTCTCTCTCTCTCTCTCTCTCTCTCTCTCTCTCTCTCTCTCTCTCTCTCTCTCTCTCTCTCTCAGAGCCTGTGTTTATTCAGATTCAACAGATACCTGACAGTGCAGAGAGGAATGATGACAAACTCTACTTCTTCTTCCGGGAGAAGAGTTTGGATGCAGGGGGAGGGTCCAGCCCCAGTGTCCTGGCCAGAGTGGGACGAGTGTGTCTGGTGAGAGTTCAAATGTTCATACTCTCCTCCAGACAGTAACATATTCTGAATGGCAGTCATAGTGGATCATTTATGGCTCAATGCTTAGAGGTAAAAAAAACATGTATAATACCGTGATACACTTCCCTTAACTCATTACCTTACCTTTATGTTACTTCCTTTCCTTCTCTTCCCTCATCCCAGGATGACGAAGGGGGTCAGAAGTCCCTGGTCAACAGATGGACCAGCTTCCTGAAAGCCCGCCTCATCTGCTCTGTGATCGGAGAGGATGGGGTGGAGACCTCATTTGATGAACTGAGTGAGACAGACCTCAATGAAAGATTTACTAGATCATTAGTTATTATTAGTCTATGGGTCTGAGTCTCTCATCTGCAGGAAGGTCATTTTCTGTCTTCCAGGGGATGTTTTCATCCAGCCCACGCAAGATGAACGCAACCCTGTGATCTATGCCCTGTTCACTACTGCTGGGTAAGGTCACCATTATATCCTTCTTACATCACCTTTTATACTTCCCCTTTCTCCATTCCCCTTCTGTCTATATCCTTCCTGCTGTCACTGCTTCGTGGTTTTGTACTTTCATATAGCAGTTGTAGGTTTACCTCTCTCCCCTTTCTCCATCCCCCTTCACTCTATATCCTTCCTGCTGTCACTGCTTCGTGGTTTTGTACTTTCATATAGCAGCTGTAGGTTTACCTCTCTCCCCTTTCTCCATCCCCCTTCTGTCTATATCCTTCCTGCTGTCACTGCTTCGTGGTTTTGTACTTTCATATAGCAGTTGTAGGTTTACCTCTCTCCCCTTTCTCCATCCCCCTTCACTCTATATCCTTCCTGCTGTCACTGCTTCGTGGTTTTGTGCTTTCATATAGCAGCTGTAGGTTTACCTCTCTCCTCTTTCCTCCACTTCCCTGGTTGATGCTTACTGGATTCCTCATTCTGTCTTTCTCCCTTCTTTCTCTCCCAGCTCTGTGTTCAAGGGTTCAGCAGTCTGTGTGTACTGCATGGCTGACATCCGCAACGTCTTCAATGGACCCTTCTCCCACAAACATGGTCATAACTACCAGTGGACAGTGTACACGGGCAAGATCCCCTACCCCCGCCCTGGCACAGTAGGTTTAGACCTGTTACTCACTGCAAGCAATCAATACATTACACACAAATTCAAGTGATTCTCACCTCTGTCGATTCATACAGTGTATTGCTTACTCTCTCTCTCTCTCTCTCTCTCTCTCTCTCTCTCTCTCTCTCTCTCTCTCTCTCTCTCTCTCTCTCTCTCTCTCTCTCTCTCTCTCTCTCTCTCTTCCAGTACACAGTACACTTCCCCTTCCTCCCCCTCTACTCTGTACGCCTCCAGCCATGGCTGACCTTCTTCTGTCAACTCCTTCTCTCTCTCTCCCTCTCTTTCTCTTTTTGTTACTCAAAAATATACAACCCCTCTCTTACTCCCCCTAGTGTCCAGGAGGAACATTTACTCCAGGTATTCGTACCTCCAAGGACTTCTCAGACGAGGCAGTGAACTTTATGCGAGCCCATCCCCTCATGTACCACCCTGTGTACCCTATCCACCGTCGCCCCCTGGTGGTGAGGACTGGTGTGGACTACCGCTTCACAGCCCTGGTGGTGGACCAGGTGGACGCCGTAGACGGCCGATACGAGGTGCTCTTCCTGGGCACAGGTGAGAGGCTCTCCGTCCCAGGGCAATTGGCTGACTGAAGGACTTCATTGCTTGTTCGAATTTCACATTTTGTATTTTGTCCAAATTCTTGTTCCAGATCGTGGCACTGTCCAAAAGGTCATAGTTTTACCTAAAGACCCGAGCACCATGGAGGAGCTCACCCTGGAGGAAGTGGAGGTTTTCAGGGTATGCCTATAATGATTATCCAAATATTGTTTAAGTTATAGCAAAAGTCTCCAACCACTGTCCTTGGACATTCATCCAATGGTTGTGCTCTGTAGATCCTGATGTGAGACATTACATTTAATTACAGACACATGCTGCTGTCAAAACAATGAAGATATCATCTAAAAGGGTAATCTGAACTCTTGATTTCCTTTTATTTGTACCTTTTTGTCGGGGTTAGATCAGCTTTACTATTGCAGATAGATTGTGGCTTTTATCAACGTAAATGTCTGCCTCATTTCCAATTCCCCAAACTCTCTCTTTGTTAATAAACAGGAAATACTAGAGAGATATTGTTGATACTGACCTCTTGTTTTCATTGTCATTATAGCAACAGCTGTATGTGTCATCAGAGGCGGGGCTAACTCAGGTGTCTCTCCACCGCTGTGGGGTGTACGGGAGGGCCTGCTCCGACTGCTGTCTGGCACGGGACCCTTACTGCGCCTGGGATGGGGAGAGCTGCTCCGCTTTCACCCCCGCCACCAAGAGGTCAGGACCACAACACACACCACAACACGTCATCTAGCAAATAACAGTGGAAAGGGTGTCATGATACATTATAAGTCTTCTTTATTGTGTCTGTACTTGAACCCTGCTCTCTCTCTCTGTTACCCAGGAGGAGCCGAAGGCAGGATGTGAAACATGGGGATCCACTGCGACAGTGCAGGGGCTTCAATGCCAAAGGTTTGTCAAGACACTTTCATCTTCAGAATTCAGAGTGACACACATTAAAATCATGTAATCAAGGAACTGGCATTTCAAATAATCTCCCTCCTCCCTCCTCTGAACATCTTCCCCTCCTTCAGTGGAAAAGCGTCTGAGAGAGACAGTCCAATTTGGTGTGGAGGGGAGCAGTACATTTCTGGAGTGTCAGTCTCGTTCTCCTCAGGCCACAGTCAAGTGGCTCTATCAAAGGGGAGGAAGAAGGAAAGTGGTAAGGAAGAACATACAGGTTTCTATTTCTGCTCTTTGAAAAGCAACCAGTATTATTCAAATACCAAATTCAGATCACATTTACACTGAGTATACTAAACATTAGGAACACCTTCCTAATTTTGAGATGCACCACCGCCACCCCATTTCAACAGTTATGTTAAGTTGGCTAGATGTCTTTTGGTTGGTTGGTGGTCCATTCTTGAAACCCACAGGAAACTGTAGAGTGTGAAAAACCCAGCAGCGTTGCAGTTGCAGACAATTGTGACATGGATTGTGTATGTGTGCCATTCAGAGGATGAATGGGTAAGACAAAATATTTAAGTGCCTTGAAATGGGGTATGCTAGTAGGTGCCAGGCGCAACAAACGCTGCCAGGTTTTTCACGCTCAACAGGACTCTACAAAGTGTCAAAAACTTTCCACAGGGATGCTGGCCCATATCCACAGTTGTGTCAAGTTGGCTGGATGTCCTTTGGGTGGTGGACCATTCCTGATACACACGGGAAACTGTTGAGCCTGAAAAATCCAGCAGTGTTGCAATTCTTGACACAAACTGGTGTGCCTGGCACCTACCGCACCCCATTTAAAGGGACTTAAATATTTTGTCTTACCCATTCACCCTCTGAATGGCACCCATACACAATCCATGTCTCAATGCTTAAAAATCCTTATTTAACCTGTCTCCTCCCCTTCATCTACACCGTGGATTTAACAGATTTAAGTGACATCAGTAAGGGATCATAGCTTTTCTCTGGATTCCTCTGGACAGTCTGTCATGGAAAGAGCAGGTGTTCTTAATGTTTGTACACTCAGTGTATATTGTAAGCTATTTTTTGGGGGGGGGGCAATTATATTATGTTGTACTAATATAATTGCTCACAGAGAGAGATTTTTTTTCTCTCAAAAAGATATGGGTCAAAATTTTTGCCACCCCTGTTTTCAATATCTTTCAATACCTCACCTCTCGAGGATAACTGCACTGAGATGTTTTTCAAAATGTTATGAGACTGGAGGGATCAAAGATGGATCTTAGATATTAGACCATTCCTTCATACAGAATCTTTCTAGATCCTTGATATCCGTTGTCTGCTCCTATGGACTGTGTGTATTAAGAATGGTTCACCAGCCAAAGGACATCCTGCCAACTTGACACAACTGTGGGCAGTGGTGGAAAAAGTACCCAATGGTCATACTTCACTAAAAGTAAAGATGCCTTCATAGAAAATGACTCAAGTAAAATTGAAAGTCGCCCAGTAAAATACTACTTGAGCAAAAGTCTAAAAGTATTTGGTTTTAAGTATCAAAAGTAAATATAATTACTAAAATATACTTAAGTTTCAAAAGTAAAAGTATAAATCGTTTAAAATTCCCTATATTAAGCAAACCAGACTGCACCATTTAATTGTTTTTAATTTAATTTACAGAGAGCCATGGGCACACTCAGACATCCTTTACCAACGATGCATGTGTTTAGTGAGTCCGCCAGATCAGAGGCAGTAAGGATGACATGGGATGTTCTCTTGATAAGTGTGTGAATTGGACCATTTTCCTGTCCTGCTAAGCAATCAAAATGTAACGATTAAAAGTTGTAAAAAATATAAATAGTAATGTAAAGTACTGTACAGATACCCCAAAAAACTACTTAAGTAGTACTTTCAAGTATTTTTAGTTAAGTACACAACTGACTGTGGGAAGCATTGGAGTCAACATGGACCAGCATCCCTGTGGAACGCTTTCGACACCTTGTAGAGATCATGCCCCGATTAATTGAGGTTGTTCTGAAGGCAAAAGGGAGGTGCAACTCAATATTAGGAAGGTGTTCTAATGTTTTGTGCACTCCGTGTATATCAACAAGTAATGTAAAATATCTATAAAGCAATAGTCGTTCACTTTTGAAATACAAATGAGGCACATTTGGACCTTGTTCACACCTTCACTACCATAACACTCTCTCTCCCCCTCACTACAATAACACTCTCTCTCCCCCTCACTACAATAACACTCTCTCTCCCCCTCACTACCATAACACTCTCTCTCCCCCTCACTACAATAACACTCTCTCTCCCCCTCACTACAATAACACTCTCTCTCCCCCTCACTACAATAACACTCTCTCTCCCCTCACTACAATAACACTCTCTCTCTCCCCCTCACTACCATAACTCTCCCCCTCTCTCTCCCCCTCACTACAATAACACTCTCTCTCCCCTCACTACAATAACACTCTCTCTCCCCCTCACTACAATCTCTCTCCCCCTCTCTCTCCCCCTCACTACAATAACACTCTCTCTCCCCCTCACTACAATAACACTCTCTCTCCCCCTCACTACAATAACACTCTCTCTCCCCCTAACACTCACTAATAACACTCTCTCTCCCCTCACTACAATAACACTCTCTCTCCCCTCACTACCATAACACTCTCTCTCCCCTCACTACCATAACACTCTCTCCCCCTCACTACCATCACACTCTCTCCCCCCTCACTACCATAACACTCTCTCCCCCCTCACTATCATAACACTCTCTCCCCCTCACTACAATAACACTCTCTCTCCCCCTCACTACAATAACACTCTCTCTCCCCCTCACTACCATAACACTCTCTCTCCCCCTCACTACCATAACACTCTCTCTCCCCCTCACTACAATAACACTCTCTCTCCCCCTCACTACAATAACACTCTCTCTCCCCCTCACTACAATAACACTCTCTCTCCCCCTCACTACCATAACACTCTCTCTCCCCCTCACTACAATAACACTCTCTCTCCCCCTCACTACAATAACACTCTCTCTCCCCCTCACTACCATAACACTCTCTCTCCCCCTCACTACCATAACACTCTCTCTCCCCCTCACTACAATAACACTCTCTCTCCCCCTCACTACCATAACACTCTCTCCCCCTCACTACAATAACACTCTCTCTCCCCCTCACTACAATAACACTCTCTCTCCCCTCACTACAATAACACTCTCTCTCCCCCTCACTACAATAACACTCTCTCTCCCCCTCACTACCATAACACTCTCTCTCCCCCTCACTACAATAACACTCTCTCTCCCCCTCACTACCATAACACTCTCTCCCCCTCACTACCATAACACTCTCTCTCCTCCTCACTACCACTCTCTCTCGCCCTCACTACCATAACACTCTTTCTCCCCCCTCACTACCATAACACTCCCTCTCCCTCACTCTCTCCCTCACTATCATAACACACTCTCTCTCTCTCACTACCATAACACTCTCTCTACCTCACTACCATAACACTCTCTCTCCCCCTCACTATCATAACACTGTCTCTCTCCCTCACACCATAACACTCTCTCCCCCTCACTACTATAACACTCTCTCCCCCTCATGACCATAACACTCTCTCCCCCTCATGACCATAACACTCTCTCTCCCCCCTCTCTACCATAACACTCCCTCTCCCTCACTATCATTACATACTCTCCCCCCCTCACCACCATAACACTCTCTCTACCTCACTACCATAACACTCCCTCTCCCTCACTATCATTACACACTCTCTCCCCCTCACCACCATAACACTCTCTCTACCTCACTACCATAACACTCTCCGTGCCACTCACTACTATAACACTCTCTCCCCCTCATGACCATAACACTCTCTCTACCTCACTACCATAACACTCTCCCTGCCACTCACTACTATACCACTCTCTCCCCCTCACCACCATAACACTCTCTCTACCTCACTACCATAACACTCTCCCTGCCACTCACTACCATAACACTCTCTCTACCCCCTCACTACCATAACACTCTCTCTCCCCCCTCATGACCATAACACTCTCTCTCCCCCTCACTACCATAACACTCTCTCCCGCTCACTACCATAACACTCTCTCCCCTCACTACCATAACAATCTCTCCCGCTCACTACCATAACACTCTCTCTCCCTCACTACCATAACACTCTCTCTCCCTCACTACCATAACACTCTCTCCCCCTCACTACCATAACACTCTCTCCCCCTCACTACCATAACACTCTCTCCCCCTCACTGCCATAACACTCTCTCCCCCTCACTAACATAACACTCTCTCCCCCTCACTACCATAACACTCTCTCCCGCTCACTACCATAACACTCTCTCTCCCTCACTACCATAACACTCTCCCCCTCACTACCATAACACTCTCTCCGCTCACTCCCATAACACTCTCTCCCCCTCACTACCATAAAACTCTCTCTCCTCACTACCATAACACTCTCTCCCCCTCACTACTATAACACTCTCTCCCCCTCACTATCTCCTCCTCACTACCATAACACTCTCTCTCCCCCTCACTACCATAACACTCTCACTACCATAACACCCCTCACTACCATAACACTCTCTCCCCCTCACTACTATAACACTCTCTCCTCCTCACTACCATAACACTCTCTCCCCCTCACTACCATAACACTCTCTCCCCCTCACTACTATAACACTCTCTCCTCCTCACTACCATAACACTCTCTCCCCCTCACTACCATAACACTCTCTCCCCCTCACTACTATAACACTCTCTCCTCCTCACTACCATAACACTCTCTCCCCCTCACTACCATAACACTCTCTCCCCCTCACTACTATAACACTCTCTCCCCCTCACTACTATAACACTCTCTCCTCCTCACTACCATAACACTCTCTCCTCCTCACTACCATAACACTCTCTCTCCCCCTCACTACCATAACACTCTCTCCCCCTCACTACCATAACACTCTCTCCCCCTCACCCTCCTCACTACCATAACACTCTCTCTCCCCTCACTACCATAACACTCTCTCTCCCCTCACTACCATAACACTCTCTCCCTCACTACCATAACACTCTCCTCACCTCTCTCCCCCTCACTACCATAACACTCTCTCCCCCTCACTCCCATAACACTCTCTCTCCCCCTCACTACCATAACACTCTCCCCCTCACTCTCTCTCCCCCTCACTACCATAACACTCTCTCCCCCTCACTACCATAACACTCTCTCCCCCTCACTACCATAACACTCTCTCTCCCCCCCCCTCACTACCATAACACTCTCTCTCCTCACTACCATAACACTCTCTCCCCCTCACTACCATAACACTCTCTCCCCCTCACTACCATAACACTCTCTCCCCCTCACTACCATAACACTCTCTCTCCCCCTCACTACCATAACACTCTCTCTCCCCCTCACTACCATAACACTCTCTCTCCCCCTCACTACCATAACACTCTCTCTCCCCCCTCACTACCATAACACTCTCCCCCCTCACTACCATAACACTCTCTCCCGCTCACTCCCATAACACTCTCTCCCCCTCACTACCATAACACTCTCTCTCCCCTCACTACCATAACACTCTCTCCCCCTCACTACCATAACACTCTCTCCCCCTCACTACCATAACACTCTCTCTCCCCCTCACTACCATAACACTCTCTCTCCCCCTCACTACCATAACACTCTCTCTCCCCCTCACTACCATAACACTCTCTCCCGCTCACTCCCATAACACTCTCTCCCCCTCACTACCATAACACTCTCTCCCCCTCACTACCATAACACTCTCTCCCGCTCACTCCCATAACACTCTCTCCCCCTCACTACCATAACACTCTCTCTCCCCTACCATAACACTCCTCTCACTCCCATAACACTCTCTCCCGCTCACTCCCATAACACTCTCTCCCCCTCACTACCATAACACTCTCTCTCCCCCTCACTACCATAACACTCTCTCTCCCCTCTACCATAACCTCTCTCCCCCTCACTACCATAACACTCTCTCTCCCCTCACTACCATAACACTCTCTCTCCCCTCACTACCATAACACTCTCTCCCCCTCACTTCTCCTCACTACTATAACACTCTCTCTACCCCCCTCACTACCATAACACTCTCTCCCCCCTCACCCCTCACTACCATAACACTCTCTCTCACCCCCTCACTACCATAACACTCTCTCTCCCCCTCACTACCATAACACTCTCTCCCCCCCCTCACTACCATAACACTCTCTCTCCCCCTCACTACCATAACACTCTCTCCCCTCACTACCCCCTCTCTCCCCTCACTACCATAACACTCTCTCTCCCCCTCACTCTCTCTCCTCACCATAACACTCTCTCTCCCCCTCACTACCATAACACTCTCTCTCCCCTCACTACCATAACACTCCCCCTCACTACCCCCTCCCTCACTACCATAACACTCTCTCTCCCCCTCACTACCATAACACTCTCTCCCCTCACTACCATAACACTCTCTCTCCCCCCTCACTACCATAACACTCTCTCTCCCCCTCACTACCATAACACTCTCTCTCCCCCTACCATAACACTCTCTCTCCCCTCACTACCATAACACTCTCTCTCCCCCTCACTACCATAACACTCCCCCTCACCCCATAACACTCTCTCTCCTCACTACCATAACACTCTCTCCCCTCACTACCATAACACTCTCTCCCCTCACTACCATAACACTCTCTCTCCCCCTCACTACCATAACACTCTCTCCCCCTCACTACCATAACACTCTCTCCCCTCACTACCATAACACTCTCTCTCCCCTCACTACCATAACACTCTCTCTCCCCTCACTACCATAACACTCTCTCCCCCTCACTACCATAACACTCTCTCTCCCCCTCACTACCATAACACTCTCTCCCCTCACTACCATAACACTCTCTCCCCTCACTACCATAACACTCCATCCCTCACTACCATAACACTCTCTCCCCTCACTCCCATAACACTCTCTCCCCCTCACTACCATAACACTCTCTCTCCCCCTCACTCCCATAACACTCTCTCCCCCTCACTCCCATAACACTCTCTCCCCCTCACTACCATAACACTCTCTCCCCCTCACTACCATAACACTCTCTCTCCCCCTCACTACCATAACACTCTCTCTCCCCCTCACTACCATAACACTCTCTCCCCCTCACTACCATAACACTCTCTCTCCCCCTCACTACCATAACACTCTCTCCCCCTCACTACCATAACACTCTCTCTCCCCCTCACTACCATAACACTCTCTCTCCCCCTCACTACCATAACACTCTCTCCCCTCACTACCATAACACTCTCTCCTCTAACACTCTCTCCCCTCACTACCATAACACTCTCTCCCCCTCACTACCATAACTCTCTCTCCCCCTCACTACCATAACACTCTCTCTCCCTCACTACCATAACACTCTCTCCCCCTCACTACCATAACACTCTCTCTCCCCCTCACTACTATAACACTCTCTCCCCCTCACTACCATAACACTCTCTCTCCCCCTCACTACCATAACACTCTCTCTCCCCCTCACTACCATAACACTCTCTCCTCCTCACTACCATAACACTCTCTCTCCCCCTCACTACCATAACACTCTCTCTCCCCCTCACTACCATAACACTCTCTCTCCCCCTCACTACCATAACACTCTCTCTCCCCCTCACTACCATAACACTCTCTCTCCCCCTCACTACCATAACACTCTCTCTCCCCCCTACCCCTCAGCTCAACCGGGACAGAGAGTATCTGAAGACACCCCAGGGAATCCTTCTGAAGTCTCTCAGCCAATCAGACGCTGGTCTGTACCATTGCCTGTCCACGGAGAACAACTTCAAACACACGGTGGCCCGTGTGGCGCTGCGCATCCTGGACCGAGACATCGTGGTGGCCCTCACCTCCCCTGACGATGACCCCATGACCTCCAACAGCCCTCCCAATGGGCGGGGGGGACAACATGACGCTCAGCAGCCGAAGCACCCCCCAACCCTCCCTCTCACAGACACCACATCCCAGCCAGAAATCAAGTTGATCCACCAGTACTGTCAGTCTTACTGGGAGCAGCTAGGGCTCAAGCAGCAGAAGCCCAAACGCACCTCCAGGAGACACACAGAGAGCCAGGAAACCCAAGGCAGATAGAGGACTGGACTTCTCCAACACTAGCCAGCCAGAAGACTCCACATGATAGACTAGAGATCCATGTTTGACACCAAACATGAGCTTTGTCTCCCTTTGTATGGTGGTGGTGACACCCTCACACAACCCAGTATCTCAGTATAGAAATGTAATATATTGATATGTGTATATATCATATGATAATAATAGATCCGTGGTTTATTCATGTATAATAATTAAAAAGCGTTTGTCTTTGCATTCTTTATTCAGTTTGGAAATGTGTACATCTTATTGTTCAACATTGAGAGATAGTAATTGTATGGTATGATGTATGTATTTGTCTACTAAAACCATTTGTGGTGTCGTAATTGTGGTGACTCTTGCGCTCTCTAACGCCTTTGTGACCTATGTTTGTTTATATTTGCACAAAACACACAATATCTACATGTAGAAGATTAAGACGGGAAATCACATGTGTGCATAATATTAGTTATAATACTACATTCCAGTAATATCACATATTTGAATGGGAACAGGTAGAAAGAAGACTGCGTGTAGAAGACCTCACCATCTTTTATAATGATATTGAGCAACATACTGTAATGTAATGTACATACTCAGCATGAGTCCTACACTGGAAACGTTCAAACGACAGATATAAAAAGATATGTTATCCCATCTAACCTTCTCTGTCCTACGTTCTGTTGATTTATTTAACCTTTGGGCCTTTCATACAATCCTTATCTGTAGCATTCTTCAGGTGTACATTTTCCATGTGTAAGGGCTAGATTCAATCCATAGCGCTGAAGATCCGCACTACGGCGCAATTGACATTTAAAGGCATTGTTCCAGCATTCACGGTAAGATAAAAATCTGCGGTAGAGCATGGATCTTCAGCGCTGCAGACTGAATCTAGGCCTAAATCTAACTGGATCAACCTAACTTTGAAGTCCATGGTTACAGAGTGGAAAATGATACAGTACGGAATGCACTTATCAGTCGTCCCATTCATCATCATCGTCATCATCATACCCTCCTTCTTCATCACCTTCATCTGAAACAAAAGAGAGGAATGAATATCTGTTATGCAGAGATTCATTTTAAGATTCAAGAGGACATTTGTTTTAATTTACACATTTGTAGAATGAATGAATGAAAGATTAGGATGAGAAGGTGCTCACCAGAGGAGTGAATGACTTTACTCCTCTTCTGCATGACCATCATCAGAGCTCCTACGATACCCTCTGAGTCTTCCTGGGCAGGCGGAGGTGGCTCAGGACTGTCTGTGACCTGGGACACACAAAAGGTCAAAGGTCAATGATAATGTAAACTGAAATATGTAGACTTAAATCTCACTGACAAAGACAATTTTGTATTTGAACAAGTTGGGTTTACGTTTTTGAGCTTCCTTCCCAGGCGGATCTGATCCAGCAGAGCTCCTCTTCCACCTCCACCTCCACCTGAAGATGCAGGAGCAGGTGGTGGGGGACCTTTACAGGGGGGAGGAGTAGGAAAGTCTCCAGAGCTCTGGGCTGGGGGAGGCGGGGGAGGAGGAGGTGGAGGAGGTGCTGGGCCTCCTCGACTGGGGGTGGATGGAGCAGGAGGAGGAGGTGCAGGCATGGAGAGATGGTGACCAGGGGGATGGGGAGGTGGAAGAGAACTATGGGACACAGAGGGTGGAGGTGGTGGAAGTCCACCTCGGCCGCCTAACGGGGGTGGAGGTGGCAGGGCTCCACGTGAAGGAGGGGGCTGGGAGGGGGGCGGGCCACGCCCTGGCTGTCCTGGGACAGGGGGCAGGGGGCCAGAGCGACCTCCCCGTGGAGGAGGAGGGGCAGGAGGGGAGGAACAGCTCCCTGGTACTGGGGGGAGAGGACCCTGCCTACCAGGAGGAGGGTGAGGAGGCCCAGGACCTATATGAAATGGGATGAAAAAACAGCAACATTTTGGATTACAAAAATAGTTTGATTTACATTTAGTAGTAAAATTATATAACAGAGTACACCAGAACAGTAGCCTACAGTGAAGTAAAATCCAATACATCCACTGAAGTGATGATGAACTTTAGACCAGTAGACAGACACTCAGAATGACACTCACCAGTGTTCATGGCCTTTTTGACTGCCTCCATGCCGCCTGAGTTCTCAATGACTTGTTGGATGAGTTGGGAGGTCTCCTCATCCTTCAGCTCAGCCTCACTGATCCCAGCACAGGACAGCAGCTTCTTCAGATCAGGGTCCAGGTTGTTGGGGTCCCAGCCCACATGACTCACATGTCTGAGGAGGGGAGGAGAGAGAGGAAGAGGAAAATGCACCTGAATGAGTGGCACACTTGGATACAATCCTGGATTTGTAAATTAAGCAAATTGAGGACAAACAATTTTATGACACGTTTTTATTTAGTTAAATGTGTTGTGATAGATTATGAAGGCTTTATTTAACTGCCTGCTTATATGTGTGCACTTAGTATCCACTCACTTGAACCCACTGGGTGCTCCAATGTCTGCTTTGGAGAGTTTACTGCTCTTCTTCTTGTCCTTTTTCTTGTCCTTCTTTCCCTTACTGACAAAGGCAGGGGCAGGTACAGGTGTGACGGAGCGGTAGCGTGAAGCCTGGATGTCTGGGTTCTGGATGTCCATGGTGACCATGGAGGGAGAAGTGGGACTGCCAGGTCCTGCTTTACAATGGAAGTGTACATGTATAAGTCACACTATATGTCTCTCTTGGGTAAAGATATCTTGTCAGAGATGTGTAGTGTATATGTTTAGAGTTTAGATATTGGGTCAGTTAGTTATTGTGCCTGAGGTAGATATATACTACTGTTCAACAGTTTGGGATCACTTAGAAATGTATTTTTCTATTAAAGAAAAGCACATTTTTTTGTACATTAAAATAACATAAAATTGATCAGAAATACAGTGTAGACATTGTTAATGTTGTAAATGACTATTGTAGCTGGAAACAGCAGCAGGTTTTTTGGAATATCTACATAGGCGTACAGAGGCCCATTATCAGCAACCATCACTCCTGTGTTCCAATGGCACGTTGTGTTAGTTAATGGACAGAAACAAAGACCTTTCTTCTGAAACTCGTCAGTCTATTCTTGAAATGAAGGCTATTCCAAATTGCCAAGAAACTGAAAATCTCAAACAATGCTGTGTACTTCTCCCTTCACAGAACAGCGCAAACTGGCTCTAACCAGAATAGAAAGAGGAGTGGGAGGCCCCGGTGCACAACTGAGCAAGAGGACAAGTACATTAGAGTGTCTAGTTTGAGAAACAGACACCTCACAAGTCCTCAACTGGCAGCTTTGTTAAATAGTACCCACAGCTACAATAGTCATTTACAACATTAACAATGTCTACACTGTATTTCTGATCAATATGATGTTATTTTAATGGACAAAAATGTGCTTTTCTTTAAAAAAAATAAAGAGATTTCTAAGTGACCCCAAACTTTTGAACGGTATATATTTAGTCATTTTTCAATTGAACCTTTATTTAAGTCAGTTAAGATCAAATTATTATTCACAATGACGGCTTACACCAGCCAAACCCTAACCAGGACAAGGCAATTGTGCGCTGCACTATGGGACCCCCGATCACGGCCAGTTGTGATACAGGCTGGGAATGAACCACGGTCTGTAGTGACGCCTCTAGCACTGCTGTGCCACTTGGGAGCCCAGGTATAACACATTCAATGGAATGAGGTATACTCACCTTTACCAGGAAGTGGAGGTCGTCCCCCTCCGTCTGTAAGTAAAACACACAGAATTAGTTCAGGGAGAATACAAGGGTTATTTTGGGATTACTAAATCAGTCTTACCACTGGAAGGCAGAGGGCGATGTTTCTTCTCTGACACTGTGAGAGGGAAGGAAGGAGGAACAAGAGGATGCCAGTTGAGCTCATATCTACACATCTTCACCACAACCTTTACTTTGAAATGCCACAGCTACCCTCCATGGAACCACACATTACAATATATGTTATGTTTTCCAGTGTCAGAGATATATTAGTTCAAATACAGTGCATTAGGAAAGTATTCAGACCCCTTCACTTTTTCCACATTTTGTTATGTTACAGCCTTATTCTAAAATGGATTAAATACTTTTTTTCCCTCATCAATCTGCACACAATACCCCATAATGACAAAGTAAAAACAGGTTTTTTGAAATTGAGCTCAGGTGCATCCTGTTTCCATTGATCATCCTTGAGATGTTTCTACAACTTGATTGGAGTCCACCTGTGGTAAATTCAATTGATTGGACATAATTTGAAAAGGCACACACCTGTCTATATAAGGTCCCACAGTTGACAGTGCATGTCAGAGCAGAAACCAAGCCATGAGGTCGAATTAATTGTCTATAGAGCTCTGAGACAGGACTGTGTCGAGGCACAGATTTGGGGAAGGGTACCAAAACATTTCTGCAGCATTGAAGGTCCCCAAGATCACAGTGGCCTCCATCATTCTTAAATGGAAGAAGTTTGGAACCATCAAGACTCTTCCTAGAGCTGGCCGCCCGGCCAAACTGAGCAATCGGGGGAGAAAGGCCTTGGTCAGGGAGGTGACCAAGAACCCGATGGTCACTCTGACAGAGCTCCAGAGCTCTTCTGTAGAGATGGGAGAACCTTCCAGAAGGACAAACATCTCTAAAGCACTCCACCAATCAGGCCGTTATGATAGAGTGGCCAGACGGAAGGCACGTGACAGCCACTTGGAGCTGGCCAAAAGGCACCTGAAGGACTCTTAGACCATGAAAAACAAGTTTCTCTAGTCTGATGAAACCAAGATTGAACTCTTTGGCCTGAATGCCAAGCGTCACGTCTGGAGGAAACCAGGCACCGCTCATCACTTGGCCAATACCATCTCTACGGTGAAGCATGGTTGTGGTAGCATCATGCTGTGGGAATGTTTTTCAGCGACAGGGACTGGGAGACTACGATCAAGGGAATAATAAACAGAGCAAAGTACAGAGAGATCCTTGATGAATACCTGTTCCAGAGCGCTCAGGACCTCAGACTGGGGTGAAGGTTCACCTTCCAACAGGACAACGACCCTAATCACACAGCCAAGACAATGCAGGAGTGGCTTCGGGACAAGTCTCTGAATGTCCTTGTGTAGCCCAGCCAGAGCATGAAAATGGAGAGAAATGAAAATAGCTGTGCAGTGACACTCCCCATCCAACCTGACAGAGCTTGAGAGGATCTGCAGACAGTAATGGGAGAAACTCCCCAAATACAGGTGTGCCAAGCTTGTAGCGTCATACCCAATAAGACTCAGGACTGTAATCGCTGCCAAAGGTGCTTCAAAAAAGTACTGAGTGAAGGGTCTGAATACTTGTGTAAATGTATATTTCATTATTTTCTAAAAACCAGTTTTTGCATTGTCACTATGGGGTGTAGGTCTATGAGGATGTAAGGTCTAAATACTTCCCAAATGCACTGTATGACTCAAATACAAACATCACCCCACTGGGCACACACTGGTTGAATCAACGTTGTTCACACATCATTTCAATGAAATTACATTGAACCAACATGGACTAGACGTTGAATTGACGTCTGTGCCTAGTGGGACAGTTCACCAGTAACCAACATGGAAAACATAGTAGCCTAATATACAGTCTGATGTCATGTCAATCCTATACCAAAAAACTCAACACAATTTTCTGTCTTTGATTCTATAACAAATGACCCTGACCTTGACGGTTTCTCTGGTTGATCTTCTCATCAACTGCACTAAGGAAGGTTTCAGCCTCCTGTTCATCTGCAAAGTTCAGCCCCACTTGGCAGTCCTGCATTGGATTGGAGAGAAACATTTAGATAGGCTGATGAAAAGACAAAAGTAAAATCACTCATCTTAAGATTTACAGTCAAGCCATCATCATGAGTATCCAGGGCATATTAATTTAGAGGAAGATACGCTTGCTTACATCTGCAGCGAAGGTATGGAAGAATGGCCGCGCACAGTGATAGATCATTTGGTTATAGAGCTCCTGCTCCCAGATCAGCTGTCCTTTCTGGGAAAAGCCAACTGTTAATATAACTGAAAGGCCAACACTTCTTCAACTCATATCTTCATGGGAAACTTTTCAACAGTGGATCAACAAATGGTCCTTTTCTAGGCTGGGTTACTGTATATGCACTTTGTGACGTCTGTTGATGTAAAAATGGCTTTATAACTACATTTGATTGATTGATGAATATTTTCCATCATTGTGACTGACAGTGTATGTTCCTGTTACCTTGACATCGAAGAGGCGTATGAAGTAGGAACGGCGATGGTTGTCCTTGACGAAGCAGGCCACCCCAGTTTGCTGCAGGCTCCAGCAGGTGGGACTGTGGGGCAGGGCCATGTACAGCTGTGCTACGGTAGTGGACAGGGACTACACACACACACACGCACACGCACACGCACACGCACACGCACACGCACACGCACACGCACACGCAGGACACTTAATTATACTGAACATAAATATAAACGTAACATGCAACAATTTCAGAGATTTTACTGAGTTACAGTTCATATAGGGAAATCAGTCAATTGAAATAAATTCATTAGGTCCTAATCTGTGGATTTCACAGGACTGGGAATACAGGTATGCATCTGTTGGTCATAGATACCGTGGATCAGAAAACCAGTCAGTATCTGAAGTGACCACAATTTGCCTCATGCAGAGTGATTACATCTCCTTCACATAGAGATGATCAGGCTGTTGATTGTGGCCTGTGGAATGTTGTCCCACTCCTCTTCAATGGCTGTGTGCGAAGTTGCTGGATATTGGCGGAACTACAACATGCTGTCATACACGTTGATCCAGAGCATCCCAAACATGCTCAATGGAGGACATGTCTGTTGAGTATGCAGGCCATGGATGAACTGGGACATTTTCAGCTTCCAGGAATTGTGTACAGATCCTTGCGACGTGGGGCTGTGCATTATCATGCCGAAACATGAGGTGATGGCGGCGGATGAATGGCATGACAATGGGCCTCAGGATCTCGTCACGGTATCTCTGTGCATTCAAATTGCCATTGATAAAATGCAATTGTGTTTGTTGTCCGTAGCTTATGCCTGCTCATAGCATAACCCCACCGGCACCATTTTTTATTTTTTTTATTTCACCTTTATTTAACCAGGTAGGCTAGTTGAGAACACCTTTATTTAACCAGGTAGGCTAGTTGATAACAAGTTCTCATTTGCAACTGCGACCTGGCCAAGATAAAGCATAGCAGTGTGAACAGACAACACAGAGTTACACATGGAGTAAACAATTAACAAGTCAATAACACAGTAGAAAAAAAGGGGAGTCTATATACATTGTGTGCAAAAGGCATGAGGAGGTAGGCGAATAATTACAATTTTGCAGATTAACACTGGAGTGATAAATGATCAGATGGTCATGGGGCACTCTGTTCACAACGTTGACATCAGCAAACCGCTTGCCCTCACAATGCCATACACGCGGTTGGATGTACTGTGTAATAATCAGCTTCTTGATATGCCACTCCTGTCAGGTGGATGGATTATCTTGGCAAAGTAGAAATGCTCACCAACGGATGTAAACAAAAATGCAAAAAACATTTTTTTTTAAGGAAATACATTTTTTTTGCATTTGGAACATTTCTGGGAACTTTTATTTCAGTTCATGAAACATGGGACCAACACTTGACAGGTGGCTTTTATATTTTTGTTCAGTGTAGTTTATATGTATGTTGGCTCTAGATAAGTGCACATCAGAAAAGTGCAAACTCTATTCAAGTGAATTCAAATACATACTTGTTCTACTTACTGTAGTGTGTGTGTGTGTGTGTGTGTGTGCTCAGGTTAAGTTCAAACATTTAGGACAATCGGAAGTCTTTATCCAGAATGGACTGTACCAGTCCAAAAGAAAGTGTCTGCCATCTGTCAGACCTAAGTTACCTGTGATGAGTGCTTTAAGCAGCAGGTACTCAGTGGTTTGGAACGTTCATGAGTAGTTTTCATAGCAAAGACCTGTCCCCAATAATGACATCACATTCTCTGTGGTAGGAATAATATTTAGTTAGACTTGTCAACTACCACTGCAGGCTTAGGCCTACCTCAGAAACCAGGAAGTTGGTATGTCAAAAGAAAGCAGACTGCACATACACTGAGCATACAAAACATTAAGAACACCTTTCGAATGCCTTCAGAACATCCTAAAAGTGTCAGGGCATGGACTCTCTTTCAAGGTGTTGAAAGCATTCCACATGTTGGCCCATGTTGACTCCAATGCTTCCCACAGTTGTGTCAAGTTGGCTGGATGTCCATTGGGTGGTGGACCATTCTTGATACACACAAGGAACTGTTGAGCGTGAAAAACCCGGCAGCGTTGCAGTTCTTTACACAAACTGGTGCGCCTGGCACCTACTACCATACCCCGTTCAAAGGCAATTAAATCTTTTGTCTTGCCCATTCACCCTCTGAATGGAACACGTACAAAATCCATGTCTCAATTGTCTCAAGGCTTAAAAATCATTATTTAACCTGTTTCCTCCCCTTTACCTACACTGATTGAAATGAATTTAATAAGTGACATCAATAAGGGATCATAGCTTTCACCTGGTCAGTCTGTCATGGAGAAGGTGTTCTCAGTGGTGGAAAAAGTACCCAATTTTCATACTTGAGTAAAAGTAAAATACTGAAAATGACAAGTAAAAGTAAAAGTCCCCGAGTGAAATACTACTTGAGTAGAAGTCTAAAAGTATTTGGTTTTAAATGTACTTAAGCTAAGTAAAAGTATAAATGATTTAAAATGTCTTATTTTAAGCAAAACAGATGACACGATTTTCTTGTTTTTTACATTTACAGATAGTCAGGGGCACAGTTCAACACTCAGACACAATTAACAAACAAAGCATTTGTGTTTAGTGAGACTGCCAGATCAGAGGCAGTAGGGATGACCGGGGATGTTCTCTTGATAAGTGCGTGAATTAGACAATGTTCCTGTCCAGCTAAGCATTCCAAATGTAATGAGTACTTTTGGGTGTCAGGGAAAACGTAAGGAGTAAAAAGTACATTAATTTATTTTGTTAAAAGTAAAAGTAAAAGTAGTCAAAAATATAGTAAATAGTAAAGTAAATAGTAAATAGTAAAGTAAAATACAGATACCCATTAAAGCTATTTAAGTAGTACTTAAAAGTATTTTTACTTTTAACTCTCAAGTGGCGCAGTGGTCTAAGGCACTGCATCTCAGTGATAGAGGTGTCACTACAGACCCTGGTTCAGTGGTCTAAGGCACTGCATCTCAGTGATAGAGGTGTCACTACAGACCCTGGTTCAGTGGTCTAAGGCACTGCATCACAGTGATAGAGGTGTCACTACAGACACCCTGGTTCAGTGGTCTAAGGCACTGCATCTCAGTGATAGAGGTGTCACTACAGACCCTGGTTCAGTGGTCTAAGGCACTGCATCTCAGTGATAGAGGTGTCACTACAGACCCTGGTTCAGTGGTCTAAGGCACTGCATCTCAGTGATAGAGGTGTCACTACAGACCCTGGTTCAGTGGTCTAAGGCACTGCATCTCAGTGATAGAGGTGTCACTACAGACCCTGGTTCAGTGGTCTAAGGCACTGCATCTCAGTGATAGAGGTGTCACTACAGACCCTGGTTCAGTGGTCTAAGGCACTGCATCACAGTGATAGAGGTGTCACTACAGACCCTGGATCAGTGGTCTAAGGCACTGCATCTCAGTGATAGAGGTGTCACTACCGACCCTGGTTCAGTGGTCTAAGGCACTGTATCACAGTGATAGAGGTGTCACTACAGACCCTGGATCAGTGGTCTAAGGCACTGCATCTCAGTGATAGAGGTGTCACTACAGACCCTGGATCAGTGGTCTAAGGCACTGCATCTCAGTGATAGAGGTGTCACTACAGACACCTTGGCTTTAACCAGGCTGTATCACACCTGGTCATGATTGGGAGTCCCTTAGGGTGGTGCACAATTGGCCCAGCGTTGGCTGGTGTAGGCCGTCAGTGTAAATAAGAATTTTGTTCTTAACTGACTTGCCTAGTTAAATACAGGTAAAAATGAAACTTTACACCACTGGGTGTTCTTAATGCTTTGTACACTGAGTGTACAAACTGCTGCCTCTAATTCTGTTACCAGAGGAAGTGGTTTACACCACAATTTCCTGTCATTCACTCATGCCCGTTTAAAAGTCAATGTGTAGAGACTCTTGGTGTACATGCAAAATGTTTAATTGTTTGAATTTCTAACAATAGATATTACTTTTAAAGTTGCCAAATATCTAGATGACATCTAATGAAATTGCCATGCACTAAATAAAACACATCAGAGCCACAGTTGAAGGGGTTAATTCAGTCATTTATATAAAAGTGAAACAATAATGATGAGACTGAAGCAGTGGCAACCATACATTTGCCCAAGCATATCTTACTGTATACATGGACCTTGTTAATAAAAGGCTATATTTAAAACACAGAATATGCCAGAATAACCTTTATTAATTTGGTTGCTATTTAACACTTAGACATGTGCTACTACCGCACCAACCTGCCTAAAATACACCTACATACCAAATAGCCACACACCATCCAACCAGGTCTCCTCCATGCCAAACATCAACCAGATAGTTTCCTGCATAGGCCTACCAAGTACCTACCATCCAAACACCAAGTCTCCTAGTCTACATACCAACCATCCCCTCCCCTCCCCCATTCCCAGGAAAGACTTACAGCACACCTCCTCCCCAGCAGGTCTTCCAGCCTCTCATTCTCCTGTGGGCTCAGCAGAGAGCTGGGACTGTACTCCTGAACTCCTTTAGACTTAGATCCCCGACTCATAGTCCCCTCTCAGAATATCTACTTCGTACCAAAACTGAGCTGAGCATTGACGTGCCTCTGTCCTCTTCCTCAAACAGGCACTGACTGTTAGAATAACAAGTTGAAATGGTGCAGATGGTTTCTCTTCTGTCTTCTACAATGTGTTACATGCACACCAAGATTCAGAGCAGGAAATGGACAACCACAATTTTTTTCCCCCTTTCTCTCGCTCATAATGCTGATCATGGTTGAGTGGTGTTACTTATATTTCATGGTCTGACTATGGAGTTTCTTAGGTTTTAGTCATTGTTCCATTGCTAAAAATGGCAAACTCTTCTCAGGTACTCAATTTACGCTACTCAGACCCCAATTTTCAATGGGACATTTATTAGAAAAGAGAACGAATCAGATTCAAAACATTTAATTACATGAAACTTTTAATGGACAAATAACAAATACATTTTTTTAAGACCAAATACATAAAAAAAAACAGACTCCATTCTCTCTAAAAAATGTTGGTCCATAGTTCAGCTTACCACGTCTGATACAGGACTCAGTTTGTCTGAGATCTCACAGACTTACTCAGAAAAGCCAAGTCTAAAGATAGCAGGAGACATTGTACTACTTCTGCTCTTGAGTCTGACTGACTAGTGAAGCTGAGGGCAGTCGTTGTATGCTCACACAAACAGCCCTTTCCATTCATATTCATGATGACTAGGAGTACATGTTTTGTATATACAACATGATAGATATAAACAATAGAAAAGTTTTAAATATCCAATTCAAGTTACTGGACATAATATAGAGTTTAAATTAAAGCTTGAAAATTAAACAGTCATGAATAATTGAGAGGGTTTCTGGCATTATCACTGCTGATAACTGCACTCATAGGAACATCTCTGACTGTTATCCTAACATGAGTTTGGTATCATGGAACAACTAACTAGAATAATCACATCTGGAGGCTCTGAAATCAATACACCTATCACTATGTATGAGCATAGGGCAAAAACACTAGATTTGATTGCACTAAAAATAACACACAGTCATTGCTGAATGAATGACAGGAATAGAGCAAATTACATAACATTCTGTGTAATCTTGTTTGAAAAGTCGAACTTTACCAGAAAGAGAAAATCTGCAGAATGCCAGAATATTAGATGCATTTGATTTCCTTACGTGTACAAATATCTCACTGAAGATTCAAGGGAGGTAGATGAGGAAGGTAATGATGACTTTGGCAATGATGAAGCCATTTATTGGTACACTTATAAAATACTATCCTTACCCTTAGAAGACAATTACAATGGTTTCTCATTGTTTCTCGTGTCAAAATAGTACACATTTCACTTAAACCTGTTGTCCCAGTGACAACTATACGAGTGCCTCAAAACAACATCCTGAAAGCAAACCACAATGTTTGTCACCTCAGAACTGTTGCTTTGTGTTGTTGTGCTTGCTGGTTCTGTTTCTTCACCACATGGAGCATAATGCCATCTTGTGGGGGAAGATAAATTATACACTGAATAAAAATATATGGAACATTTCTGGGATATTTTATTTCAGCTCGTGAAACATAGGACCCACACTTTACATGTTGCGTTTATATTTTTGTTCAGTATATATTATTTTCCATGTCCAGCCGAGACCCTGTCATTTGGATATGGTGAAATAATGGGCACGTCGGGGAGAATTTGATGTTTGGGAGAGCTTTGGATGGCATTTTGGTATTCTTGTTTATTGTTGTCTGTTGCTAGTGTCCGCCTCCACTCCGAGACTCTCCGGACACCCAATCAATAATGATGAATGACGTACTCATCACCATGAAGATGAAGCCTAAGACGGCAAAACAGGAAGCCTGCAGGGAGAGAGGTGGATGACAGCGCATTTTCTGACATTAATTCATATAGTAAGGGTGACTGTAATTACTAAAGACTATTTACTGCTACATCGCTAAAGAAGATGAGACAAAGGATTGAGGTTTTACCATAATCTTTGGTTTGGATTTTAGAGGTTCCGTTTCTTCAGGAACAATCCTGATGTAGAAGATTCCCGGGAGGATGAAGATCAGGCTGGGTGCAGAGGTCGCCCCTGGTTTGGGAAGGGGGAATAGATGGAGAGAGGGAGTGGGGAAGGGAGGGGTGAAGAGGTGGAGGGAAGTTGAATGTGAAAATGTTCTATAGGAATAAGACTATTAGAGGTCATAGTTTCTAATTTGGATAACAATAGTCTGTGAATCTAAACTAGGTTTGCATTGAAACTAGAATAATTTTACAGGTCTCTGTCTCTGCACACTTACCGATGATACCGAAAATGTCTCGGATGGTGGGCACGAAGATGACCAGTAGATTGACGATGATAAGGAGACACACAGCGATGGTGATGTGGCGAGCCCAGTGGAAGGGCTTCTCAGGGAACAGCAGCTGCAGCAGGGCCCTGCGGATCTAAAGAGAGGTGTGGAGGGACAGAGAGATGTCACCAGACCTGCGTCATACACCCTGGCTACGTCCTAATTGACACCCTATCCCCTACGTAGTGCACTACTTTTAACCAGAGTCCTGTGGGCCCTGGTCAAAATTAGTGCACTATATAGGGAATAGGGTGTCATTTGGAACAAAAAACATGTCTCAGGAGAAGCATGTCAGATACGTTCCTGAAACCTGTCAGCCAATTAGCAACCATAGCAGAAGGGTATTGCAGGTCAAGAGCTTCATTATCCTCCTACTGACACTGCAGTGACTTCAGAGTAAGGATGCATTATTGTAACATTACTGGACCCTTCAAGCCAATATAAGAATGCATAAACACAAGCCAGCACACTCTGTTCTGGTCGCTGTTGCCCACCTCTACCTGCTTGTAATTTGAGTCTCACCGGAAAGAGAACCACAGGGACAGTAAGAGTAACAGCCACCAGCACAGCCATACGCACACACAGGATCAGTGTGTCCAAGGGGTCCACTTTAATGTATGTATGAAGGAGCTCGGACTCTACTCCACCTAAAACACAGAGAAACAGAGAATGGTGGTTATACTTCAAGACACACATGTATGCTTTAAAACGGTCATAACCATACGTTCATACACCAGTTCTCCAATTCCAGACTTCTCAATATGGTAACAACATAGTAACAACATGAGTGAACAGTCTGAACATAATTAGTACTTCATTATTCTCATTGCTACAGGAGCAGTGTCTTACCAAAGAAGGTAAGGTAACCGAAGATAGCGGTTAGACCGTACATGACGAACATGGCCAGAATGGAGATGTTGGCAACTGTTTGCATGCGTTTCTTGGTGGCACTAAGGTCACAGTGGACAGACATAGATTAGTACCTGAATATGACAGTAGAGTCTACTGTAGTATGTGTGTGAATCATAGGAATATGTGTTGCATCTCTAATCTCAGTTGTGTCAGATCATGACTTACTCTTGTAGTTCAGTGTAGATGGGAAGCACCTCGGGATGGCAGACAAAAGCAAAAGCCAGGATAGGGATGGTATATGCTGTCTGAAGGAAATAAAACCATGAATTAAAAATGGTTCAAATTTATAAACATAACTAGATGCTCATTTGAGTGTAGTAAACACATACACTACCAGTCAAAAGTTAGGACACCTACTCATTCAAGAGTTTCTCTTTATTTGTACTATTTTCTACATTTTAGAATAATAGTGAAGACATTAAATAACACATATGTAATCATGTAGTGACCTAAAAAAGTGTTAAACAAATCAATTATTCAAAGTACACTGTCATAACTATCCTGTGAAGATCTGTATATACAGTTGATGTCGGAAGTTTACATATACCTTAGCCAAATACATTTACACTTTTTCACAATACCTGACATTTTATCCTAAAAATTCACTGTCTTAGGTCAGTTAGGATCA
Organism: Oncorhynchus keta; assembly: GCF_023373465.1. Classification (NCBI taxonomy): domain Eukaryota; kingdom Metazoa; phylum Chordata; class Actinopteri; order Salmoniformes; family Salmonidae; genus Oncorhynchus; species Oncorhynchus keta. The sequence continues at coordinate 22,410,911 of NC_068448.1, forward strand.
CCACTTTATTTTAAGAATGTGAAATATGAGAATAATAGTAAAGAGAATGATTTATTTCAGCTTTTATTTCTTTCATCACATTCCCAGTGGGTCAGAAGTTTACATACACTCAATTAGTATTTGGTAGAATTGCCTTTACATTTTTTAACTTGGGTCAAATGTTTCAGGTAGCCTTCCACAAGCTTCCCACAATAAGTTATTTTGGCCCAATTTTCCAAGATGTTTAAAGGCACAGTCAACTTCGTGTAAGTAAACTTCTGACCCACTGGAATTGTGATACAGTGAATTATAAGTGAAATCATCTGTCTGTCAACAATTGTTGTTAAAATGTACTTGTGTCATGCACAAAGTAGATGTCCTAACCGACTTGCCAAAACTATAGTTTGTGGAGTGGTTGAAAAACGAGTTTTAATGACTCCAACCTAAGTGTATGTAAACTTCCAACTTCAACTGTATATAGCTGTTTTTAGCTGATTCATGATTTATGATGGTAGGATTTGTGCAGATATCCAAGGGTTTGCGACGTTCAAGAATGAGACTGATGAGGAAATAATACATTAATAGACGACTGTAAATGATAAGATAATAAAATATCTGAAGTTGTATTCGGGAAATTGCAACTCTATAAACAACATTTTCCCGTGGTTCCTCTGTCCAGTGTCTGTGTTCTTTTTCCCATCTTAATCTTCTCTTTTTCTTGGCCAGTCTGAGATATGGCTTTTTCTTTGCAACTCTGCCTAGATGGCCAGCATCCCGGAGTCGCCTCTTCACTGTTGACATTGAGACTGGTGCAAAATATTGAACTGCATTTTAAAACTGAACAATTAAATGTAATTGCAAAAACTTATGACAACGAACGAGCACAAACTCTTCAACAAAATCGTCTTCTACAGGAACAAAATAGTTTTTTTACAGGAACATCTCGATTTAGTCAAAACTAAATATGAAGATGTCCACGCCAAACTATACAATCGGTGACTCAATGTCATATTCATCCTGATACCAGGTTCTAATTGACGCAACCCTAACACAATGCAACTAGTAAAATGCTCTAATCATGTGTTCCGGTAGGATAACATTTTAGAATAAATTGCCATGGTTAACTGGTCCCCTTGAGTACCAGTACCAATGCCAGCACAGTCAGTCCAGCAACAATCAGTAAGAGGATTATAGACCTCACAAGTCAAATTGCTATTGATAACAGTGATAAGAGGAGTTAGTAGTGACTCAGATTGCAACATGTGGAAGGGAATCTCCAGAACACTCTTCTGATGGTTAACACACATGCCACTCATAAATAGAACCCTCCATTCAGGATGAAAGTTATTAGAAGTAATGAACCATGATCACACCGCGTACGACTGGTTCAGTGCTTAGAGAGTAATTCCGTTGTGAGGTTAGCTATGAAATAGACTCCTTCATACCTACCACCACTGCAATGGTGTAAGACACATTGACGTGTACTAAAACTACTACAGGTCCCCTTAACACGTCTGGAGGCATTGACCGGGAAATTATCTGATGACGTCAGACTCATTCTGAACAGGTTGCAGCCTACCCGGATACTTGGTTTCTTTAACTTGGTATGTGCGCTTGTGTAAGCACAAACACACATGTACAACTGAACATTTCATGTGGATTTATGCTTGGATAACTTAAGGGTCCGAACAAAATACCAGCCTTAGTAAAGTTGAAAATGTACTCTGAGGCCTTTGACTCTACATCTACAGTACTCACCAGTTTCTCCACAAGAGGTCCATAGGTCATCCCTGTAGACTGCCCGAAGCTGGTGTCTTACAGCTGTAGCCTAGAATCACCAGCCTGGACGACCAGGCGACGGGTCCATAACCACGATCACAATCCGGACATCCACTGCCCATCCTTGTGACTGTCACACCCTGATCTGTTTCACCTGTCCATGTGATTGTCTCCACCCCCCTCCAGGTGTTGACGATCTTCCCCATTATCCCCTGTGTATTTATACCTGTGTTCTTTGTTTGTCCGTTGCCAGTTGGTCTTGTTTGTTAAGTCAACCAGCGTTTTTGTTCTCAGCTCCTGCTTTTCCCAGTCTCTCTTTTTCTCGCCCTCCTGGTTTTGACCCTTGCCTGTCCTGACTCTGAGCCCGCCTGCCTGACCACTCTGCCTGCCCCTGAGCCTGCCTGCTGTCCTGTACCTTTGCACCACCTCTGGTTTACTGACCCCTGCCTGCCTTGACCTGTCTATTGCCTGCCCCTGTTGGAATATTAAACCATTGTCAATTCGACGTGTCTGCATCTGGGTCTAACCTCGATTCCTGATAGTGGCGGCCTGCTCCATTTACAGAAATTATACCCTGGTCGACCACCAGAGGGGGACCGCAATGGCGATCACCAATCAGATCATTCCCTGGCCATTCTTGTGGTGCTTTATAATTCATAGAAAGCCTACCTGGGTCAACCACCAGAGGGGGACCGCAACGGCGATCACCAACCAGGACATTCCCTGGCCATTCTTGTGGTGGTTTGCAGCTGTCCGAAATCCTACCAGGGTAAACCACCAAGGGGGGAACTGCTATGCTGATCCACAAACAAGGACATCCAAGGTTAATTCTTATGGTGGTTTGCAACTTGCAGGATCCTTTCAACTTGAACCCACCAGAGGGGGACTATCCTAACACTATCCTAACTCTCCTAGATCTGAAGATCTACCGTGGGTTCGCTCTACAGCGCCCTCTCTCTCCCACAGAGGTGGCAGGGGCTGCTTTATGGTGGTCATAAAATACTCTGCTTCTGGGCTCAGTAATATCGAGATTGTGAAACACAGAGAGACACTTGGACATCAAAAGGTTAAATAATTGAACAGTGTTTCTGTATTCCAATCAGTTGGGTGGTCCATGGACACTTAAGGAACAGTCATATCAAGTTTAATTTGGTGACATCAAGAAGGACAGGAGACACACATTACTGTTTCTTTGTTTGTATACACTTATCAATTATGGTGTTTGCATCTGAATGTTGTATAAAATAAATGATTGAGTATAGGAATACTTTTGGAAAGATAACAATGTGATCTTAGTCTTCTAAATAACAATTGTTTTTCAGAGTAAATTAGGATCAGTCAGTGGCCACGCCCCCGTGAGCACAGACATTTCACGGCGCCATGGAATGCCCCCTTTGCTACTAAGTATAAAACCCTCTTCCGACAAAATGTATATTAAACCAGAAAACATGGAAGCTGTCGCTACATGTTGAAATGGTTGGCAACTCTACCAAAGGACAAGACCAGAGAACGTGGAGATCATTCCCACGTTGAAATGGCTAAGAAATCTACAAACTAAAGAACAATTATTCTGGCTGCATCTGTTTAAGTACTTTAGTCTGGTAAACGCAACCAGTCGAATGACCGAATGGTACTCTGGCGTATCCATTATAACAAGCTACAACTCCGAAAGACTTTGATCTCTGGTGGACAAACCAGAGACTTTCTGTCGGTAATCTATCCAGCAGACGGATCGGTGATTGCAGAGAGGGACAACAAAGGCATATAAATATGTAAATTGCAATTTCTTTTTAGAATGAGCGGTTGTTCATGTTCAAAGTACAAGCATTTCCATGAGTGTAGTGTGTGTACTGGGGTCCCCTCTGAGTTTCCCGCTCTTGAGCTGGTCCCACCCCTTTCCTTTGTCTACCAAGCCAATTTCAGTGGCACTACAAAGTAGAAAATAGTCAAAATAAAGAAAAACCCTTGAATGAGTAGGTGTGTCCAAACTTTTGACTGGTACTGTATATTGCCATAACAAATCCATAATCTTATCACAGCTAGATTGTCTGAGACACAAATCTAGAAAACTCACAATCAGAAATTGCGCTATTTAATGTTAAATACAATGTCTGCCTGTATTACATGTCTCTTCCTCTCTGACCTGCGTGTTGATGGTGAATAGCTGTGGTTCACAGAAGTCCCCATCAGAATCGACGTAGGCCGGGGTGACGAATGAGTGGTTACCATGACTCTCCATCAGGGCGTACCCTGAGTGGTTACTGTGACTGGTTATTTCCTCCAGTGGACACGGGATGTTGAATTTCTTATAGATCACCTAGTGGGAGTAACCAACTGACTGTTTAGTCAAACACTGAAGAATCCAGCCACCCAAGCCACAGACTGTTCTCTCTGCTGCTGCACAGCATGTGTTACCAATGCACCAAGTCTGGAACCAAAATGACCCTGAACAGTTTCTACCCCCAAGCCATAAGTATTCTAAACAAGACTGCTAAATAGCTAATCAAATGGATACCCAGACTACCTGCATTGACCCTTTTTTGCACGGACTCTCTTCCTCTGGCTCTGTGCACACACACTGGACTCTACCCACACACACGTACACACGCTACATACACCCACGTGCACACACTGTACATGTATTCTGACGCTACACAAACAGACTCACTTTCAAACTACATCGCTACCTCAATTACCTCATACCCCTGCACTTGTTTTAAAAAATTGTGTATCTTTAACTCTGCATTGTTGGAAAATGATTCGTAAGTAAGCATTTCACTGTTAGACTACAATTTGATTTGATTAGCCTGGTCCCAGACCTGTTTGTGCTGTATAGCTAACTTGTAGGGTTGTTGACCATTACAACCATGGGAGTTGGCAAGCGAGCAGAAACAGATATGGGGGCAGGCTATGTATTGTTTAGTTGGATGGGAGATGGGTTAGTTGGTTGATGAAGAGGACTCACCGAGATGAGGAAGAAAACCATACAGGACAGAGAAAAGCCACTGGTGTAACCAAGGTAACCTGTGAGGTGATAACGGAAGATCACGTTGTGTTGAAATAGAGACATTTCGTGTTATTCTGTGCATGTTTCATCATCACTACTAGCATACTACAAACAACAAAAAAGTATGAATATAGATTGTGAAGTGAAATGAGGGATGGTCTAAGACATGGAAACTTACCAAGGTGTCTCATGAGTGAGAGTGGAAAGATGATGATGACGCTTACAATGATGATCAGGTATCTCCCATCCAAATACCACTCTCTGACAGACAGACAGCAAGAACACACAAATTATACAATACAGCCAACTTTAAGAACAATCTATCAAATTCACATTTTAAATGCTCCTGTTTTAAAGCCTGCATTATGAAATAACAGCAAAAACTGCCTTCTAGAGACACCTACCCAGTATTTTCCGTCAGGCCCAGAATGGCCTGCATGACCAACGGGAGCTCAGACTTCACAATGAAGAGGTAACTGGACATCGCTATGGGAAACGCAAAACAAAACTTGTTTACACTTGTATATTATGTCACTTAAGTCATTAGACCTTCTATGACAGGAGCAATTTCAGTGGCACTTGTACTTAAGTAAGTACATACATGAGGCTTACATACAATAACATAAGCCAATCATGACCTGCCGGTGACATGCTGTACTTTACCTCCAATGTTGTGCATGGTGATGATGGAGCCCGCCAAAACCTTGCCTGGTTGTCCAAAGGCACGGTGCCCTAGCTGCTCATAGGCACGGATGCCTGAAAGAACACACACATCCATGTCAACCTTTGAAGATCAGTGGGCTAAAACCAGGCTCACACAGAGTGTTTCTTGGTAGTCTTAAACAAATAACATCAAATTGATCAGAAATACAGTGTAGACATTGTTAATGTTGTAAGTGACTGTTATAGCTGGAAACGGCTGATGTTTTTTGGAATATCTACATAGGCTTACAGAGGCCCATTATCAGCAACCATCACTCCTGTGTTCCAATGGCACATTGTGTTAGCTAATCCAAGTTTATCATTTTAAAAGGCTACATGATCATTAGAAAACCCTGATTAAAGAAGCAATACAACTGGCCTTCTTTAGACTAGTTGAGTATAAGGAGCGTCAGCATTTGTGGGTTCGATTACACCTTCAAAACGGCCAGAAACAAAGAACTTTCTTCTGAAACTCATCAGTCTATCCTTCATCTGAGAAATGAAGGCTATTCCATGCGAGAATTTACCAGAAACTAAAGATCTCGTACAACGCTGTGTACTTCTCCCTTCACAGAACAGCGCAAACTGGCCCTAACCAGAATAGAAAGAGGAGTGGGAGGCCCCGGTGCACAACTGAGCAAGAGGACAAGTACATTAGAGTGTCTAGTTTGAGAAACAGACACCTCACAAGTCCTCAACTGGCAACTTCATGAAATAGTACCCACAAAACACCAGTCTCAACGTCAACAGTAAAGAGGCAACTCCGGGATGCTGGCCTTCTAGGCAGAGTTGCAAAGAAAAAGCCATATCTCAGACTGGCCAATAAAAAGAAAAGGTTAAGATGGGAAAAACAACACAGACACTGGACAGAGGAACTCTGCCTAGAAGGCCAGCATCCCGGAGTCGCCTCTTCACTGTTGACGTTGAGACTGGTGTTTTGCGGGTACTATTTAATGAAGCTGCCAGTTGAAGACTTGTGAGGCGTCTGTTTCTCAAATAATTGTAGGCTATACTACGAATGTTCTTTGTTTAATTTTAAAGATAGGTATCTTGGTAAAATATCAGCATCTTACCTACAACTCCTGCACTTCTCAGGAGGAGGTGGATGGAATAGGCTGACAAAATGGCGATGAATAGCAACAGGATACTGAAACCACAAACAAACGTAAATTACAACATTGATTTCTTAACATTATAAAGCTCTGCAATTAACATACATTCTCTTAATCAACATATCATTTACCTTTGGCACAGCCTCATCAATGGCTTAGTAGTCTCGCGGTACCAGACATCACGCCGCAACGGCTAATGACTCAGTTACGCTGTTGACCCAATTTCTCTCGCTGTTGTACTACTAGCTATGAATGACCATCACAAGTGTGAATCATTTGTGACGCAGATCACCCACCTGCTAGTCCATCCCTCCCAATTCCCAATGGACACACATGACTGATCCAGGAAGACCTGCCTTTGATCTGATCACTACAAGCTATTTATAACCACAAATCTGATTTAGGAGAGCAACGTGTGTAAGAGCACTACACAGACTGAGCGAGCAAATAGGCCATCTCTCATACTCAGATACAGGAAGCGACTGAGAACACACATAACACAGATCAGGCCAAACCATATCCTTCGATCCCCCATTGTGTGTACAGATGTAAGATCTTAATATGATCACCCTTGTAGGGCTCTATTTTCAGCTGGCGCAAGTGCCAAACGCACGTTAGTTTGCAATTTCAGCATGTAAAAACTGGCATTTTCCACCAGATTCAGCAATTTACCTGTCTAACATCAGCTCGCTTGCTCTGAGGTGTGGCCTTGAACACAAGCGCAAAAATGAATGTCGGGAGCCGTGACACACAGTACCCTTATGCTCATGGAACAAGAGAGATGTGATCTTTGTGCTGGTAACCATCGTATTAATAAACATAAAAAACCAAATGTTTTTTCCATTGGTTTCATTTGATTAAAAACCAAGCATATAGCCACTGTTTTCTTGTCCTGCCCAATGCATTCAACAAGTAGCCAAGCCTATCAACAAAGGTTTTGGCTCGTGAGACTGCTTTGATATAAATCTTAAATCACCAAAACTTTATTAAAAGATCATGTTTGGGAGAATCAAAAGAGTGACATCCCCTTTTTATTGTATTGTATAGGCCTACAATATTTGAGCCAGGTCCCATCTTGGACGTGCATAAAAACCACTCCATGTAGGCTACATGTAAATATGCACATCATGAAATGAGAGATGACATTGCTTTTTTTGCTGTTTCACATGATAAAAAAAACACGCCCTCCTTAGGCTATCCTTACCTTAGGTGTATAGGCTATATCCTGTTGACCCCAAGCTATTTAGAACTATCGTTCATTATCGTTAGTTAAAAAAAATATATCCTGTTTTCATTTTATTTGACTTATTAGAATGATTCACTGTCTGGCCTTTATGGTGAACATCCAGCTCGCATGCAATGCAATTTAGGAGCCTTTTGCTATTTCTGCAGAAGTGTGAATGCGATCTGTAAGATGGTTCCATTATGTTTACAGAACATTATATTTGGAAGCAGTTAAACAGTGAGCGGACATTCTCTTTATATTGGATCTTTGTCCAGTTTCTTTGGCATAAAATCCTCCATTGTCTGCATTGCCTTAATTAATATGATCCGCCCACAGTGACAACAACAGATAGTCCCACAAAAAGGAAGTTTGTTCTGAAGTGTGTGTCCTATATCTGAGAGGTATAAGAAAGATCAGGAAACATCGTTTTTTATTTGTTTCACATGTATTTATCCCCTTATTTTTGTCATTAAAGTCTCCATATATACTATACTTCCATTTAAAAAAAAAAAGAACTTGTACCGGGGGACCTTCAGACAAGTCTTGTGAGGCCTGTGGGCTTCCTATAACAAATCATGAAATGTACGTGTTCGTGAGAGTCTCACCTTCCACAGAGGGATCATATTAGTGTGTAGCCCAAACTGTTCGGACGCTTCAGACAGAAGTTGGCAGATCGGCTGTACCGACTTCAGACAAGTCCCAAGATGCTTGTGGGGGTCATAGAGCAAAACGTAGAACACCATCTTGTTCGTGAGAGCCTCATCTTTCCATAGAGTTTGTAGGTCAAATAGTTTTTGGGCCAAACCGTTCAGATGCTAAAGGTGATTTTGTGTTTCATGGTCTGACAGACACTGCTCTAACTCTGTCACCTTTCACAGCAGATGTCTCATGGTCTGACCGACACTGCTCTAACTCTGTCACCTTTCATGGTCTGACCGACACTGCTCTAACTCTGTCACCTTTCACAGCAGATGTCTCATGGTCTGACCGACACTGCTCTAACTCTGTCACCTTTCACAGCAGATGTCTCATGGTCTGACCGACACTGCTCTAACTCTGTCACCTTTCACAGCAGATGTCTCATGGTCTGACCGACACTGCTCTAACTCTGTCACCTTTCACAGCAGATGTCTCATGGTCTGACCAACACTGCTCTAACTCTTCACAGCAGATGTCTCATGGTCTGACCAACACTGCTCTAACTCTTCACAGCAGATGCAGAAGTGCAACATTGGTGGATGCGGTAGATTGAGACGCAGCCAACGAAAAACAGACTAATATCTCTAGTTTAAACTGACACACTTTTTATTTATTTTTAAATTAAGCTAATTAATTTCCGCGAGGTCATCGGACATCAACTCTCGGAGGTGTTAACAATATATTTCCATATTGAAGCCATGCGGTTAGGTTTCTTAAAATGTTGACTGCAAACATGTTCAACATATTTATATTTATGGATAGGCCTACGTATATTTAGTTATTCTTTTTCTGTAGGCAATTTAACAAACTAGGCTATAACGGACTAACATTCGAATTGGAGTTGATGACAATGCGGGAACATAAAATAACGTAAATAGACAACGTGAAGCAACCACATATTTAGCCATGGAACACATTCTGATTGGCAGTGTGGCCAGTTCTGAATTTTGTCATTTCCACTTTGAAATTTCAGACTTGATTTTCCCTTACAAAATAATGTATCAACTCCGACAACAATGCCCATTAATTATAATCCACATAATAATTCACATTTACTTTTGCTGCAGTGTAATTTTCCTGCTGTAGTAAACTGGCTCAAATTAAGGCACTAAACTTGCCGACCCCTCTTTCCTGTTAAGTGTGTTCGGGTATGTTGGCCACACCTGACATTAATGAGTTCTTGTTTTCTTTGAAATGGGGTCTGTTTGAGTAGATTAAAATGAACAACATTGTATGAGTTAAAAGAACATGGCATGCTAGCTTCATCCTTGTGGCACAGTGAACTAATTCCAAGGATAGGGAACAGAAGATCATAGGTTCTAATCTCACTGACGCTGTGCCACAATAAAAATAAAATGTGTTTGCATAATTAATGCTTAAGCAAATGAATTTCCATGTGTCATATCTGTGCTTGGAGTTCAAAACAGTTAACCCGAACAAAGCTAGCAGTCTAATTACCCTCAAATGACCTTCATTTCCGTTCTCATTCCATAAATTAAACCTGTCAGGGAACCATAGTAAAACATTCTCAGAACCTCCCTGCAACCTAAAAATGTACAATCCCAGAACAGGCAAAATGTCCACTTCCATTCTCAGAATGTTTCAAAAACAGTCAGGGCACACATGGCTTCTTTCCCAGAACCAAAAACCTAAGTTCCAAGGAACCAAATGTGCCAGCTGGGCTGAGACTAGTAGAGTTGAGCCTTTATAGTTGTAATTGACCAGGTTAAACACTCAACAGACTTCTCAATAATGTACACACACACACAGACAGAAAGTCAAACCCACAATAGCCCTACTCATTTCTTGTAAAATAATCAAAATGTTTCCCTTTATGGATCTGCCGGCGAAGCACTCGGTCTAGTGTGGCCTGGATAGTCTCATCATTATAGTGTCATCACAGCATGATGATACTATAAACACAACCAGTGTCATTCTTTAACCCTATTGGGTATATAGCCTGGACCCAGACACATACAACAACAGCGTTCTGATCTGAGGTCATAGTAGAGTTGTGACATCAAGCCTTAGGGAACCACAGTGATCTTGACAAAAACAGGAGGACTAGTGTGACTTGTGTTGTGTTGGCATGGTTACTCACAGGAAGAGGATGATACCGGTATTGGACATGGCGTATGCTAATCCCAGAATTCCACTGCCCATGATGGCATTGCTGAGATTGAAGATGGACATTCCAAATGATGTCTTACCCTCAAACTAGGGTGGGAAAAGAAAGGAAAGAATCACACACACAATCTGAAACACAATACAGTATCTCGCTTTAGTTGTAACATTTTACATAAAGTTGTTTTTATATCACAATATAATTACTCTCATACAACAGATCTCTGATGCTCACACTAATGACCTTTAAACTAAGGCTGAGCACTCACATCAGTGAACTGAGGTGCCTTTATTCCTGGCCTTGTCCCTGGCAGGAACTCATCCCGCTCTGCCATAAACTCCAGACCGTCAAACCTTGAGCGAAAAGAAACACATTTAAAAACATGACAGCTGTGGTCCCACTGTGGCACTACACATGGATATAACAAAATCACAATGGCATTGCTGTGAGTAATTATATGCAGACAGGTATAGCCTGTTGATGCACTTGTGTTCAGTGTTAGGGTATATGGTGTAGCCAGAGACTTACCCTTCTTCTAAATTGAGCTTATCTGGGCCAAGGTCTCTGCTATGTTGCCCGTTCATCTTTTGGAGCTCCATACTTCTCCCTACATCCATGGCTGTGCTGGGAATGAAGATCCTATGGGCTAAGAAAGAGCCAAGTCTCAAATGCAACCTATAGAAATTCTGCCTCAGATTGTTATTTTGTAATACTTGAAGGGGGTTCTAAAGTGAGCAGAGGAACACGACCAACATGTTATAGCAATCTGGTGCCCAACTGTATAGTCGTTGACATACACAATCATTGGTTGATGCATGCAACATCTAAGCAGTGAAGGCGACCAATACCTGCAGTGCTGCTCGTGGCAACGTCACTGAGTCTACCTTTAAATGAAAGTCAATCTCAGTGTGATGTGACAGATTCAGAAGCTTTAAAATGGAACATAATTCATGATGGTTTTTATTTGAGTTAGTTTTGTAGTCAAAGGTAGTATTTTCAGGATCAGTTTTGTTTTTCAAACGGGTTTGTCAATTATTTTATTTTGGTTTTCTAAATAGTTTTTTATGATTAGTTTTTGTTTCAGTGCCAGTTTTAGTTTACTATAATAACCTTGATACTTTGTTAAACAAACACCTGAAGGACAACTGTTTGACGGTCTATATTTGGCTTTTAGAATAAACGAGAAGTTGTGGGTTGCCAGACAGAAAGTCTGTTGTGGAAAGCAGTGATCTAATGTGGAAAACATGGTACGGGTGTAAGAAGAATCTAACAACTGGCATCAGGATAAAGCTAATGAAATGTATAAAGTCATGACATTGGACTAAGCCTAAACCGTGGCAGCTGTTTGAATCAACTATTCAATCTCACCTGACCAGTCAGTAGTTTACTGATGACCATGGAAAGGAAAGGCCTCTGGGTTCGGAGAGAAATGCTGGACAGTGAACACAATGCTAAACATGATTGATTTTTAGCATCATCTCAAAGATCTTCTTTTACCCTCAATCATACAGGACTGTGCTCTCTGTGTGACATTTAACATGAGATAACTGTACTTGTAGTGTAGGTTGTTTTGAGGATCACTCTTAGACTGAGGAACCAGACCCAACTATCCTAACAATTGTTTGACGAACCAAAGAGCGTCCACAATACGGAAAACCTATTGACAAGATAAAGGGAAATACTGTTGAAGCATGGGGAGAAATGTAAAGCTATTTAAAATGTATGTGCCGGGAAAAGCTTTAAATAACAACTGTTGTCAAAGGTCTTAATGTTATGCTAATCTGCTCTGGGCAACACAACACAAGCATGGAGAGTAGTTCCTGTGATCACAGTTCACACTCCCTACTCTCACTGCCACTGTGTCATGGGTCGGAGCCCTAAACTCTCTCAACTCTGATGGCCTCTGACCCCTAACCTTTGGGAACTGACTGCCTCTATGGACATTGTGTCATGAAAGCATGAACCTGACTGAAACTTCCCTAATCACTGAACAATCCCTCTTCACTAGAAACAGAGCACGTTACTGGCTGTAATCCAACAGTAGTAATCTATCAGGAAGGCAATACTGGGCTGCTGTGAAAAGACCACTAATTAAGAGTTAGTTAGTGTTAGCCCCAGGTGCCTAGCTTACTAGCTTCAAGGAAAACCATCCCCCAAGTGGTGGTCCAGACCAGAACAGCTTCCTAACCAAATGTTCCACTTCCTAGGAACCACAATGATTAACCCAAACACAACAAACAAGGCCCAGGATTGGTGCATTTATAACCAATTGTCTGTCTGCGATGTACTTACATAAGAGTTTTCTCTTTGGCTTTGGTAAATGTTTTATTGTATTACCAAAAATTGGGGCAAATCACAGTTGTCATTTGAGTTTGTTATGGTTGTTGTTAATTATGAACTAACTATACAAGGCTGTCATTTGAAAAATCAACAACATTAACAGTTTACTATGGGTCATATATGCTTTTTATCCTTTTGAAAATGAGACAAACTAGACAGTACTGGTTGGCTACTAGTTAGCTACCAGTTCTGTTTTAGTGTATTTGTAATGAGCAGGAAAGAGACCATGACTCCATCCTTTAATGAAGGGTTGATCACCCAGGGTTTATAAAACCACATATGAAACATTTAATTTCAGTGATTTAGCAGATTCAGATTCTTGTTCAGAGCAACGTACAGGAACAATTAAGGTTAAGTGCCTTACTCAAGGACACATCGACAGAGTTTTTACCGAGTTGACTTGGGAATTCGAACCAGCAAACTTTTGGTTACTGGCCCAACGTTCTTATCCACTAGGCCACCCAAAGATTCTTTACAAAAAACACCTCCAAACATGCTTATAACCTATTCCTTTGAAACGCTACGCCAGTATTGCCAAATAACATTACAGCATGTGGTCTATGTGAACAGTTAATAAAACAGTGTCTGATACTACCAGTTTACTAAGCTATTAAGACATTAGTAGATAAAACCATCAGTGTGCCATGAGACTCCCAGTCCACCACAGTAGCAGTGCTGTGCTTCAGACTCCTAACACATGTCTTTCTGATGCAAGACCGCCTCTCTATTGACAGTTGCCCTTCCCTTGTTTTAATAGCTCACAATACTACTACAACAGTCTACTACAACTCACACAGCTACTTACTCAGATAGTGGAGAGGAACTTCTGTTTCCTTTACCCTAAAATGGATATCCCTTTATAATCCACCAATTTCTGTGTTCTTAACATCCACTGGGGACTTTTGTCCCCTCTATAAAGCTCCTAAGGCTGAGGAAGGGAGACAGAGAGAGAGCTTAGGACATGCTTGAGAGGTAGCAAGGGAGAGGGAGTCTGATAACACCCCTCCCCTCTTTAACCCTATGTTAAACCTGTCTGTTCTTTCACAGGTAGTGTTGACTTACAGCCTGATTGAAAATAGAATCTAGTGGTAGCTACAGGTCTACATTCAAGAGATCATGTTTAACTTTATGGGTGTGACAAGAGCAAAACATTTACCGTATATTTTCCATATTTATGGTCCATAACTATGAAACAACATGGAAGCAAACAGTACAGTATAATGATGGGGAGCAAAGTAATACTATCAAAATGAATAGTAAGCGGTGCCATTTGAGGTGTTCTGAAAGAAAGTGTTAGTGGTACTGGGTAGATGGGGACAGCGAGGGAGTTGCATCCTGCTAGAATAGATCAAGGCCACAGCGCCTTAATTAGCTTAGGAGATAAGTGCTTTTTTAAGGTTACCTGCATGTACTTCTGCTTTAAGACTGTAAACATTCCACACGCTAACACTTGATCATGTGCCTGAACACAGATGGACACACATTTAGGCCTACGTAGACAGAGACAAGCAGTGTTGAACTGAATACATAGATGAAATGATCTTACAATCCTTGGGTTCTGCTTGGGAGAATGCCAAACCTCTCATCCAGCCTTAGAACACATGCAACATGTACTGTAGGTCATTTATTTAGCTGTTAAAGAGGACATGGACCATGTCTAGTCTGTCTATGTTCTGGTATGTGTAGTTTAACTCAATGGTGGCAACGTAAGTTCAAAGTAAGTCAGTCAGAGATATGAGTTTTGCCAGCACACCCAACCAACACCCACATTCTCTTTATCTACCAATGACATACAGTAAAAAAAAAACACTACCACCAATAAAATGAAAGAAAACAGTTTGCATTGAGTGAAAGGGACAATTTCAAACACATGTAGGTGCAGTACCAGGCTATGAAACCAGAGGTACAGAATATGACCAGAGGGGTTGCTGGTTCAAATGGAGCACCATTGGACTAAAAAAGTAGAGTAGGAATGGAAAAAGTATCTACAAGCATTCCATAACCATCAAATCAAATATTTAACTTTGTTCAGGTCCATTGCAGTATGTTCTTCTAGTGTTTGACAACTGTAAATCATCCTTCTGAAATTTGACTGACTTCACCACAGCATTTCTTTAGACGAGGGCTGATATTCAATCAAAACTGCATTTTGGTTAACACACAATGAATATGAATGAGTCTGTTCTGTTTCATTAAAACATCAACAACAAAATCATATTAAATTATGCATGGTTTTCCCAGTGCATGTCATCTCAGCACGTATAACCAAATTGAATGTCACATAAAGAATAACTTGAAATAATCTGAACTCAAATTTACAGTTTACGTCACCGTAATTACTTTTAAGGTTGTTACTATCGCTACTATTGCTAAATTCAATTTCAAGACCCACATGGCAGACAGCAGCATGGTGTCAGATAGTAGACAACAGGACATGTTTTGTACTCACCTCCCAACTGGGCCAGACAGCTCCTCAGACCACCACTGCCTAGGCAAAACACAACCGTTGAGCCTCCCACTTATGGGTATATATGTGTGCATGTGTCTTCAATATAGAATCTGTAACATCTAATGCCACAAAGGGATGACTATGAACAGACAGTGGGACAGCAGCAAGTTAGTTTGTATTCCTGTAACAATAACCTACTGTATGTAATGAAACACATTCTGTTTCTGAAATGTACCCCTGACAATGCAGTGATATCCACCTTGCAGCTCATGTTTTTTATACCTGTGCTGCACCATAGGGAAACTTTTTAACAACTGTCTTTACAACCTTGCCGGAGGACAAACTAGTTTGTTATCGAGGACAAATGAGTGTACTATTTTAAGAACCTAGTTTGCTAGGTTTCTCACGTTTGCTAGTAAATAGTAAGTGAAAGCATGTCACGATCGTGTGTAGAGACGGACCAAGGCACAGCGAAGGTTGAGTTCCACATCTTTATTTCTAAGTGAAACTTAAGCAAAACAAAAACAAACAATAAACAACCAACGAAACATAACTAAGTGGTGCACAAACACAAAACAATATTGCACAAACACAGGTGGGAAAAACAACTACTTAAATATGATCCCCAATTAGAGACAACGATTACCAGCTGCCTCTAATTGGGAATCATACAAAATCACCAACATAGAAAAACAAAACTAGAACCCCACATATAATTAATAAACTAGACTAATCCCCAGTCATGCCCTAACCTACTCTACCATAGAAAATAAGGTCTCTCTATGGTCAGGACGTGACAAAGCAAGACTTGGAAGTGTGGTAACCATACAAATAAAATGTATAGTATAACTTTATTGTGGTAACGCAATACTACTCTTTTAGGGATGACAATGACACAGAGGAGGTGAAGCCCCTCTTCATGGTCAAGCTGCTCCTGCTGGTCATGATGAGGGCGAGGCCTTCCATTCACACAACACGGACCATCTCAGTCATATAGCCATGGATGGCCAACCTGACTCTAGCTTTACCCTGAATCAGTAGCCAAATAGTGTCCACAATATAATCCCTGGTAGTTTGACCTCATCCCTGGTAATCTGATCTCATCCCTAGTAGTGTGATCTCATCCCTAGTAATCTGACCTCATCCCTGGTGTCATGTTCTGTCCATCGTTCGTATGTGTTTTCCTTGTTTTAGTGTTGGTCAGGACGTGAGCTGGGTGGGCATTCTATGTTGTGTGTCTGGTTTGTCTATTTCTATGTTTGGCCTGATATGGTTCTCAATCAGAGGCAGGTGTTAGTCATTGTCTCTGATTGGGAACCATATTTAGGTAGCCTGTTTTGTGTTGGGTTTTGTGGGTGATTGTTCCTGTCTCTGTGTTTGCACCAGATAGGACTGTGTAGGTTTTCGCTTTTCTTGTTTTGTATAGTCGTCTTTATTAAAAACATGAATAACCACCACGCTGCATTTTGGTCCGCCTCTCTTTCACCAGAAGAAAACCCTTACACCTGGTAGCTTGACCTCATTCTTGGTAATCTGACATCCCTGGTAATCTGACCTCATCCCTGGTAGTTTGAACCTCATTCCTGGTAATCTGACATCCCTGGTAGTCTGAACCTATCCCTGGTAGTGTGACCTCACCCCTGGTAGCTTAATCTCATCTCTGGTAGTTTGACCTCATCCCTGCTAGTTTAACATAATTTCTGGTAATCTGACATCCCTGGTAGTGTGACCTCATCCCTGTTAGCTTGATCTCATCTCCAATAGTTTGTTCTCATCTCCAGTAGTTTGTTCTCATCCCTGGTAGTTTGACATCATCCATGGTAGTCTGACCTCATCCATGGTAGTCTGACCTCATCCCTGGTTATCTGACCTCATCCTTGGTAATCTGACCTCATCCCAAGGTAGTGTGACCTCATCCCTGGTAGCTGCAAACGGGGGATGACAGCCCTGCTTTCATAAGCCATTAATTGATCTGTTACTTTTATAACACTGCAAACCATTAGTTGCAACATTTTATTAAAGTCTTCAGTATTTGTTAATCAAATTAAAAGTTGTGTAAGTATTTAAAGATGTCAAATAAAATGCATTATTTGAAAAAGTGTGTCAGCCTCTCCACTAATCAAAATCAAATAAAAATGGCAAAGGTCCATAAAGATGGACAACTTTAGATAGATAGTTTGCATAGATAGTCTAGGGGGCCTTGACTCCAGTTCCATACAAGACATTAATGTTTCTCACATGAAAACAGCTGTTAACATGACAAACAGTACATACAGATGTAGGATCTTTATTTGACCAGAATTGTCAAAACCAAATAATCCAGAAGCAACAGGATTTGAAGGTTTAGTCAATGTTGCGTCACTGTGGTTAGGCGATTAACTGGCCAAATCCACAAATAATCACATTTTATTAAAGAACGTCATTTTCATGGAATGTGCACTAAGTTACCAGTGGCGGTCAGTGCCATTTAGGACGAGGGAGGACAATTTGTTTTCATGAGCATGGCCTTATTTCTATTACAGCATATTGGATGACTCTCATTCATATTCCATTCAGCCTAAGTTAGAATACCTCATGATAAACTGCAGACCATACTATTTACCAAGAGAGTTTTAATCTACATTTTTCATAGCTGTGTATTTACCATCACAAACTGATGCTGGCACTAAGACCGCACTCAACGGGATGTATAGGGCCATAAGCAAACAAGAAAATGCACATTCAGAGGCAGCGTTTCTTGTTGACAATGATTTTAATGCAGGAAAACTGAAATCCGTTTTACCTTATTTTTACCAACATGTCAACTGTGCAACTAGAGTTGACAAAACACTAGAGAACCTTTACTCCACACAGAAATGCATACAATGCCCTCCCTCACCCTCCCTTTGGCAAATCAGACCACAAGCCTATCCTCCTGATTCCAAGCAAAAACTCAAACAGTAAGTACCAGTACCGCTTCATCGGACCACAATACAGAAGTGGTCAGACGCAGCGGATGCTAAACTACAGGACTGTTTCGCTAGCACTGTCCTGAATATGTTCTGGGATTCATCCAATAACATTGGGCTTACCACATCAGTCACTGGCTTCATTAGTAAGTTTATCGACGATGTCGTACCCTCAGTGACCGTACTCACATAGCCCAACCAGAAGCCATGGATTACAGGCAACATCTGAACTGAGCTAAAGGCTAGAGCTTTGATGCCACACATACACCCACATGCTGATGCCACATATACACCCACACACACATACACCCACATGCTGATGCCACATATACACCCACACACACATACACCCACATGCTGATGCCACATATACACCCACACACACATACACCCACATGCTGATGCCACATATACACCCACACACACATACACCCACATGCTGATGCCACATATACACCCACACACACATACACCCACATGCTGATGCCACATATACACCCACACACACATACACCCACATGCTGATGCCACATATACACCCACACACACATACACCCACATGCTGATGCCACATATACACCCACACACACATACACCCACATGCTGATGCCACATATACACCCACACACACATACACCCACATGCTGATGCCACATATACACCCACACACACATACACCCACATGCTGATGGAACATATACACCCACACACACATACACCCACATGCTGATGCCACATATACACCCACACACACATACACCCACATGCTGATGCCACATATACACCCACATACACATACACCCACATGCTGATGCCACATATACACCCACACACACATACACCCACATGCTGATGCCACATATACACCCACACACACATACACCCACATGCTGATGCCACATATACACCCATACACACATACACCCACATGCTGATGCCACATATACACCCACACACACATTCACCACATATGCTGCTGCTACTATCTATTATATATTCCGTTGCCTAGTCACTTTACCCCTACCTATATGTACATAGTTACCTCAGTTACCTTGTACCCCTGCACATTGACTCAGTACTGGTATGCCATGTATATAGCCATGTTACTTTTACTCGTTATTGTAATTAACTATTCACTGTGTGTCACTATTCTTCCTGTTACTATTTCAATTATTATTATTTTTTAAATCTTTATCTTAACTCTGCATTGTTCAGAAAAGTACCCATAAGAAAGCATTTCAGTGTTAATCTACACATGTTATTTACAAAGCATGTGACACGTTATTTCATTTGATCATTTTATATATATCTCATATGACCACTTTTTCACGAATTTGCTGACATACTGTAAGCTTGAAGCCCATTTAAAAACTGTACGGGAACAAGGAAGTAGGTGAGACTTTCATAGGGTATTAAACAGTCAAAACACTAGACCTATCTACAAATGATATACAGTCAAATTAAATATCCAGTTACTTCATAATTTTCATGTGCTGCCTGAGTGAGCTCTGTCATAATAATTAGTGTTGAAATATTTATACGTTTATGATTCAAATGATGTCCCTTCACTTCACCGATTCATGTAGCCCTCTAGTCCAAGTCAGTCCCACAGAGCACCATGTACTCCAGTCAAGCCCGCTCAGCCTCAAACTCCAGACTGTTGCTCAGTAGACACTCCTCTGGTCCCGAACGGATAAAATATGCATCTCCACTCTATATGTGGCAAACACACACACGTCACATTTCCCCCCCATCCACATGAGTGTAATGCAAGATTATGAATGATACTGCAAAACTCAAAATGTGTCATGACTGGTTTTGTAAAGGTTTTATGAATGCCTTGTGTATACCCCCTTCAAGTAAAGTTGAGTGTTTTTACAGCAACCAAAACCATTCTGTGATTTTATTGAACCAGGTCCTTCAACAGTGTAAATACCACACTGTGGATTTGATTGAATCCTAACAAAGATCTATTTAACTCAAATTCAAGTTCATGCCACGACATCGATCTATGATTTAAACAAAAGCCTAAGTCACAAGCACAGATCTCAAGTTAGGATTTTATTCGGCCCTCAGTGTTGACATTCACACAGGCTTCCAGCACTCACCACCATAGCAGAGATGAAGACTTCCCGCCCATTCCAAAGGCCACTGGGGCGCTGGGCACTGCAGTGCTTGGTTGCATTCCCCATGAGGATGTCAAACACTCGAATCTCATGGCCGTTATACAACAGCTCCTCCTATAGGGACCAAGCAATCATTACATGATCAGAACCCCTTTCAAAATGGCAGGTCATCTTTATGAACTAACATCAGAAAGTAACCAAATACAGTTCATTCGGAAAGTATTCCGAACCCCTGAGTTTTCCCACATTTTGTTAAGTTACAAACTTATTCTAAAATTGATTAAATTGTGTTTTCTTTCTCATCAATCTATACACAATACCCTATAATGACAAAGAAAAAATGTGTTTTAGACATTTTTACAAATGTATTAAAATAGAAAAACTGAAATATCACACTTACATAAGTATTCAGACCCTTTACTCAGTACTTCATAGAGTAAAGGGTCTGAATACATTGCACCAATATTTTCAGCTCTCTCCAGAGATGTTCGATCGGGTTCAAGTCTCCTGAGTGGCTCAGCGGTCTAAGGCACTGCTTCGCAGTGCTAGAGGCATCACTACAGACACTGGTTTGATCCTGGGCTGTATCACAACCGGCTGTGATCGGGAGTCCCATAGGGTGGCGCACAATTGGCCCAGCATCGCCCTGGTTAGGGTTTGGCCGGTGTAGACAGTCATTGTAAATAAGAATTTGTTCTTAACTGACTTGCCTAGTTAAATCAAGGACACTCAGAGACTTGTCCCGAAGCTACTCCTCCATTGTCTCAGCTGTGTGCTTAGGGACATTGTCCTGTTGGAAGGTGAACCTTCTCCCCAGTCTGAGGTCCTGAGCGCTCTGGAGCAAGTTTTCATCAAGGATCTCTCTGTACTTTGCTTCGTTCATCTTTACCTAGATCCTGACTAGTCTCCCAGTCCCTGCCACTGAATAACATCCCCACAGCATGATGCTGCCACCACCATGCTAAAACGTAGGGATGGTGCCAGGTTTCCTCCAGATGTGACGCTTGACTTTCAGGTTGCAATTGCAATTTTCCTAAGTCCTTTTCTTGTTGCACCTGACCACACGACTGAACAGTAGTCAAGGTGCAACAAAACTAGGGCCTGTAGGACCTATCTTGTTGATAGTGTTGTTAAGAAGACAGAGCATCGCTTTATTATAGACAGACAGACTCCCCATCTTAGCTACTACTGCATCAATATGTTTTGACCATGACAGTTTACAATCTAGGGTTACTCCAAGCAGTTTAGTCATCTCAACTTGCTCAATTTCTACATTATTTATTGTAAGATTTAGTTGAGGTTTAGGGTTTAGTGAGTGTTTTGTTCCAAATACAATGCTTTTAGTTTCAGAAATACTCAGGGCTAACTTATTCCTTTCCACCCACTCTGAAACTAACTGCAAGTGTTACAGTCATTTCAGTCACTGTAGTAACTGACGTGTATAGTGTTGCAGTCATCCGCATACATAGACACTCTGGCTTTACTCAAATTCAGTGGCATGTCGTTAGTAAAAAAAAATAAAAGCAAGGGGCCTAAACAGCTACCATGGAGAATTCCTGATTCTAACTGGATTATATTTGAGAGGCTTCCATTAAAGAACACCCTCTGTGTTCTGTTAGACAAGTAACTCTTTATCCACATTATAGCAGGTGGTGTAAAGCCATAACACACACGTTTTTTCAGCAGCAGACTATGATCGATAATGTCAAAAGCCTCACTGAATCTAATAAGACAGCCCACACAATCATTTTATCATCAATTTCTCTCAGCCAATCAGTCATTTGTGTAAGTGCTGTGCTTGTTGAGTGTCCTTCTCTATAAGCATGCTGAAATTCTGTTGTCAATTTGTTTACTGTGAAATAGCATTGTATCTGGTCAAACACCATTTTTTCCAGAAGTTTACTAAGAGTTAGTAACAGGCTGATTGGCCAGCTATTTGAGCCAGTAAAGGGGGCTTTACTATTCTTGGGTAGCGGAATAACTTTAGCTTCTCTCCAGGCCTTAGGGCACAAAATTGAAGATGTGGCAAATAGGAGTGGCATAATCGTCTGCTATTATCCTCAGTAATTTTCCATCCAGATTGTCAGACCCAGGTGTCTTGTCATTGTTGATAGACAACAATCATTTTTTCACCTCTTCCACACTGATTTTATGGAATTCAAAAGTACAATTCTTGTCTTTCATAATTTGGTCCGATACACTTGGATGTGTAGTGTCAGCGTTTGTTGCTGGCATGTCATCCCTAAGTTTGCTTATCTTTCCAACGATAAAGTAATTCAAGTAGTTGGCAATATCATTGGGCTTTGTGATGAATGATCCATCTGATTCAATGAATGAAGGAGCCGAGTTGGCTTTTTCCCAAAAAATGTCATGTAAGGTGCCCCAACGTTTTTTACCATCCTTCTTTAAATAATTTAACTTTGTTTCATTGTGTAGTTAATTTTTTATTTTGTTTAGTCACATGATTTCTTAATTTGCAGTACGTTTGCCAATCAGTTGGGCTGCCAGACTCAATTGCCATACCCTTTGCCTCTCAACCATACATTTTTTAAATTCCTCACCAATCCAAGGGGATTTAACAGTTTCTACAGTAATTTTCTTAATGGGTGTGTGCTTATTAGTAACTGGAATAGGTAGTTTTATAAATGTGTCAAGTGCAGCACCTGGTTGTTCCTCATTACACACCACAGACCAGCAAATATTCTTTACATCAAACGTATTGTATGACCTCTTGTACACTATATTAGGCCCAGCCTTTGGAACTTTGGTTTTCCTAGATATGGCTACTATATTGTGATCACTACATCCTATGGATTTGGATAATGCTTTAAAGCAAATATCTGTGGCATTAGTAAATATGTGGTCAATACATGTTGATGATTTAATTAATGTGCTGTTTGTAACTACCTTGGTAGTTTGACTGCTAACCTGATCCAGGTTGCCGGCACTGCCGGCACTGGTTACAGTTTGAAGTTTTTGTGGGCAGTTTGATGAATGCCAGTCAATATTTAAAATCACCCAGAACATATCACATACATTATCAAGCATTTCACACATATTATCCAGATACTGACTGTTATCACTAGGTGGTCTATAGCAGCATCCCAAGAATGGGCTTTAGGTGAGGCAGATGAACCAGTAGCCATATTATTTCAACAGTATTTAACATAAGATCATCTCTAAGCTTTACAGGAATATGGTTCTGAATATAGACCACAACACCGCCTCCGTTGGCATTTCTGTCTTTTTGGTAGATGTTATAACCTTGTATTGCTACCACTGTATCATCAAAGATATTGTCTAAGTGAGTTTCAGAATATGAATGTTATCTGTTACAAGCAAGTTATTGACTTCATGGACCTTGTTTCTTAGGCTACTCATGTTAATAAGTAACTTATGTTAATAAGTAGCCACCAGAGAGGGAGACAGAACCGAGGACGAAGACGCAAGTACCTCCGGATCCGATGTTGATTGGGAAGCCACCAAGGACGAAGGCGCCGGAACCTCTGGATCTAGAGCTGCAATGCTGTTTCTGGTCTGTGTCAGTTCCGGGCTCAACATCTCCATGGAGACCCCCGTTGCCAGAGGACGCCTTTTTCGACTTCCATGGCGAGTGACATACCTCCATGGCTGGTTGGTTGGGTCGAGGACAGCTCCGTTTTCCAGGGAAGGGGGAGACCCCTTCAGGGATAGAATTAACAAAAATGTATTCTCAGCAAGCACACCAATTGATTGTTCTGCTTTTCCTCCAACATGGACTTTTTTTGGCACCATTGTTCGAAGCGCTGTCACTATGATTTTGTTTATTAACTTGTCTCAGCAGCATACATATCTGATGCAAAGAGGGTAAAAATAGCTTATTTTGTCGATATTACTTACCAAGCCAAGCAGAGCAATTTGTTTTAACAAGATACAAATTATCCAACATTTGAAATATATATTTTTCTAGACCAAAGTATTAGCTCTTACACTATTTAAAGGAACAACATATTATTATACTTTTTTTATGAAATGCAACAAACTGGATTTATGTCAACTCACTCAGGCACCATCATTTTATTATTTAAAAATTTGTTTGACCTTTTTTTAACTAGGCAAGTCAGTTAAGAAAAAAAGTATTATTTTCAATGACAGGGCAGAGCGACAGATTTTTACCTTGTCAGCTCGGGGATTCGATCATGCAACCTTTCGGTTACTAGTCCAACGCTCTAATCACAGGGCTACCTGCCGCCACATAAAAGGCATTACATTTTACAATAATTTTCAAAACCAATATTTATTGGCATTGATTGTTTAATTTTAACATTAGATTATTCAAATATGTAATACAAGTCTCCTGACATGCTCATCGAAATCGTGGAAATGACCGGACCAAGGTGCAGCGTGGTTAGCGTACATTTTACTTTATTATAAATGTCGCCAACAAAACAAGAAACAGCAAAAACGAACGTGAAGCTTACTAGGGCTATACAGGCCACTAACAAAGTGTCACGCCCTGGTCAAATCAAATCAAATCACATCAAATTGTATTTGTCACATACACATGGTTAGCAGATGTTAATGTGAGTGTAGCGAAATGCTTGTGCTTCTAGTTCCGACAATGCAGTGATAACCAACAAGTAATCTAACTAACAATTCCAAAACTACTGTCTTATACACAGTGTAAGGGGATAAATAATATTTACATAAGGATATATGAATGAGTGATGGTACAGGGCAGCATACAGTAGATGGTATCGAGTACAGTATATACATATGAGATGTAAACAAAGTGGCATAGTTAAAGTGGCTAGTGATACATGTATTACATAAGGATGCAGTCGATGATATAGAGTACAGTATATACGTATGCATATAAGATGAATAATGTAGGGTAAGTAACATTATATAAGGTAGCATTGTTTAAAGTGGCTAGTGATATATTTACATCATTTCCCATCAATTCCCATTATTAAAGTGGCTGGAGTTGGGTCAGTGTCAATGTCAGTGTGTTGGCAGCAGCCACTCAATGTTAGTGGTGGCTGTTTAACAGTCTGATGGCCTTGAGATAGAAGCTGTTTTTCAGTCTCTCGGTCCCAGCTTTGATGCACCTGTACTGACCTCGCCTTCTGGATGATAGCGGGGTGAACAGGCAGTGGCTCGGGTGGTTGATGTCCTTGATGATCTTTATGGCCTTAATGTAACATCGGGTGGTGTAGGTGTCCTGGAGGGCAGGTAGTTTGCCCCCGGTGATGCGTTGTGCAGACCTCACTACCCTCTGGAGAGCCTTAGGGTTGAGGGCGGAGCAGTTGCCGTACCAGGCGGTGATACAGCCCGCCAGGATGCTCTCGATTGTGCATCTGTAGAAGTTTGTGTGTGCTTTTGGTGACAAGCCAAATTTCTTCAGCCTCCTGAGGTTGAAGAGGCGCTGCTGCGCCTTCTTCACGACGCTGTCAGTGTGAGTGGACCAATTCAGTTTGTCTGTGATGTGTATGCCGAGGAACTTAAAACTTGCTACCCTCTCCACTACTGTTCCATCGATGTGGATAGGGGGGTGTTCCCTCTGCTGTTTCCTGAAGTCCACAATCATCTCCTTAGTTTTGTTGACGTTGAGTGTGAGGTTATTTTCCTGACACCACACTCCGAGGGCCCTCACCTCCTCCCTGTAGGCCGTTTCGTCGTTGTTGGTAATCAAGCCTACCACTGTTGTGTCGTCCGCAAACTTGATGATTGAGTTGGAGGCGTGCGTGGCCACGCAGTCGTGGGTGAACAGGGAGTACAGGAGAGGGCTCAGAATGCACCCTTGTGGGGCCCCCATGTTGAGGATCAGCGGGGAGGAGATGTTGTTGGTCTTAGTATTTTGTGTTTTCTTTATTATTTTGGTCAGGCCAGGGTGTGACATGGGTTATTTTATGTGGTGTGTTTTGTCTTGGGGTTTTTGTAGGTCATGGGATTGTGGTTAGTGGGGTTGTCTAGAATAGTCTATGGCTGCCTGGAGTGGTTCTCAATCAGAGGCAGGTGTTTATCGTTGTCTCTGATTGGGAACCATATTTAGGTAGCCATATTCTTTGAGTGTTTTGTGGGTGATTGTTCCTGTCTCTGTGTTAGTTTTCACCAGATAGGCTCAGTCACTTTGTTTTTTCTTTTTTCCTTGTTTTGGAAGAGAAGAGAACGAGCGGCATTCTCCTTGCGGAGATGGTGCTAAATCCATCAACACGGTCGGTCCCTGGGATTGGGCTGGCCAACACAATTTGGTTTGCTTGGAAGGAAAAGGAGTTGGAGCCTTTAGGACGGGAAACTTTTGGAAGGATAATATTGATGGGGATTCTAAAGCTGACGGTGAAGGACGTGTTTTGTTTACAAGGCAACTCGTTGGAGGGAGCATACGACGTGGCACTATATACAGAGGAGAAACACGATGATATCCTGAGAAGGGCAAGAGCAGTGGGAGGTGAGAGGCCGATGAGCTACTATGAAATAACAAGCCTGGCGAAGAACAACTTTAGGGTTGTAACTGTCAACATTTACAACCCTTACGTTAAGGACGAAGAGGTGAGGGCTTTTCTGGGGAGATACATGGATAACGTCTCCTCAGCAAGGCACCTCAAAGACTCCCTTGGGTTTTGGAATGGGAGGAGAGGCTTCCAGGCCCTCCTCAGGGAGGACCCAAAGGGACATGGTGGCTACCTCCATCCTCCTGCTATGTTCTCCCTAGGGGCTGACAGGAGGACGTTGTTTTATGCACGTCAGGTGCTGTATGGCCTACGGCCACATATTCGCTTCGTGCAGCACAAGAACATGCAGATGTTGTGGATCTGAGGAACACGAGGCGAGGGATTGTGACAAGCCTAAGGCGTGCCACGGGTGTGGCTCGTCAGCACACCTGTGGCGGGGGTGCCCGGCTCGTCAGAGGTCATATGCATCTGCGGCTGGGGGGCAGGAGCGGGGGATGGGGGAAGAAGAGGAGGGGAAGGAAGCACACCTCATGACCAGAGTACAGGTCCAGAGGGGAAGGCCGCAAGGAAGGAGGAGGAGCAAGAAGCGGCGGATGGAAGAGAGAAGGAAACGGAAGGCACGGGAGTAGGAGAACCAGGAAAAGAGGCGGAAGAAGGCAACTGAGTGGAGGAGCATGAGAGAGAAGAAAGCGAGGGATGAGTGTTGGAGAAGAAGACGGTGGAAGAGCAAGTGGACTGGGGGAAAGTGCCCTGGTGGAAGAGATGAGGGGTATGGTGGAGGAGCTTGCAGGGGGGGTGGTATCTCTCCACTGCCGCCATCACCAAAGAAGAGAATGAAGAGGAGGGTGCGATTGGCCGACAGTGAGAGGGAGGGGATGGCCAAGAGAGTGATGGGGGTGGGAGAAACCTCTGGGTTGCTGCTGGCTTCCCCAGGCCCTCAACTTCTGTTGGGTGGGGACACACCTAACAAGACTCAGGACTGGGTACAGGAGGAGGTGGGGAGTTTTTTGTTTGGGGACTCAGCCTCCCCGATTTTTTTCCAAACCAGCTGCAGCACTGGGGAGGGGGAGGAGTGTGGGGGTAGGGCACCCTGGGGCCAAACACTATTCCTGCATCCTGGGTTGGTGAGATGGAGGAAGAGGGGGGGATGTCGGGAGTACGGATGGTGTTCTCACTGGTAGATATAGAGCAGGGGAGCATCGGGTGAGTCTCCTGTTTTTTTTCTGTCTGCGTTTAGAATTTGAGTGTATTACATGTTTTTATTTTATTCTTTCATGGGGTCTAATTTTACTTTTGTTAGTTTAAATGTAAGGGGTTTAAGGGATTTTGTTAAGAGGAGGGCGGTTTTTAGTTATTTGGAGGGTGTGGGGTTTGATTTTTGTTTTTTACAGGAGGTTCACCTGAGGGATGGAGGGGATGTTAGTACGTTTAAGAGGGAGTGGGACAAGGGGGAGTCGGTTTGGGGTATTGGGGGGGTGCACTCATCGGGGTAGGGATTTTGTGTGGGCGCAGGGAAGTAAAAGTGGAGGATTCTTTTGTGGTAATGCAGGGGAGGGTTATAGGGGTGGATGTCACGATACGGGATTGTAAGTTTAGATTAGTGGTGGTGTATGGGCCACAGGTGGTGGCAGACAGGAGGGAGATGGTGGACTGTCTGACGCCCCTGTGTGTCACACATAGGAAATTAGCGATAGGGGGGGATTTTAATACAGATTTAGGAATAGGGGGGAATAGCAGTGCAGGCGCCATTACCGGGCTAATGGCTTGCCATGGTCTGGTAGATGGTGGTCTGCACACTACTCCGAAAATGGCTGGTCCTACATGACGCAACTCCAGGGGGGTTGAGCGGAGGCTCGACTATATTTTTGTACCCAGGTCTTTGGGTAAGTTGTCTGGGCGGCTGTTGCCTGTTTTCTTTTCGGATCACGACGGGGTGCTCCTGCAGGTGGGGTCGCCAGTCTGCCTCTTTGGTAGGGGGTACTGGAAGTTAGATTGGGATGTGCTGGAGGAGCAGGCTTTTGTTGACAGGTTTTATGGTTTCTTTTGGAGGCTTGAAGGCCTCCGGTCCATGTGCGAGGGGGTGTTAGAGTGGTGGGAATTAGTTAAGGTGAGGATTAGGGCTTTTATAATAGGGTATTGCAAGAGGAAAAAAAGGGAGGAGAGGAGGGAGGTGGATCGTATCCAAAGGTTAATTGAACTCGAATACGAGGCAGCTAACCTCGGCGGGTCGTTTGACTGGGAGAGATCCGCAACCCTAAAGGCGCAGCTCAGGGAGTTGCAGGAGCGGAAGGATTGAGCATTCCTGGAGCGTGCGCATAGTGGCTTTCTAGAACATAATGAGACTTGTTCTGCTATGTACTATAAGTCGGTTAGGGCCAGACAGAGTAGGAAGGTAATGCATGGCGTTAGGGAAGAAAATGGTAGTATAGTTAGAGAACCAGAGGATGTGGTCAGGGTGACAACTGATCATTTCCAAGGTTTATTTAAGGAAAGGGAAATAGATGTAGAGCAGGAAATGTGTTTTTAGAACACTTGTCCAGGCGGTTGCCGGAGGACATTAGAGAAGTGATGGAGGCCCAGATCTCACTAGAAGAGGTTGAGAGCGCTCTTAGGAGGATGGGAAAAGGGAAGGTGCCTGGGATGGATGGGCTGCCGGCTGAGTTTTATCTCAAGTTTTGGGGTATACTTGGACCAGTGGTCCTCGAAGTCTTGAAGGCCATCCTTGAGACGGGGGTCTTGGGGGGATCAATGGCTGTTGGTGTGCTGTCACTTTTATATAAGAAGGGGGAAGTAACAGACCTTTGCAACTGGTGGCCGTTGACCATGCTGTGTGTAGATTACAAGCTACTTGCAATGGTTTTAGCAGACCGGTTGCGCACAGCCCTTCCCTACGTCGTCCATGAGGATCAGACGTGTGGGGTAGAGGGCCGCTCTATTAGATGGAACCAACAGTTAATCAGGGACTCCATCGCTTGGGTTGAAGATAGAGGACTGCCTTTAATGGTAGCAGCGCTAGATCAGGTGAAAGCCTTTGATCGCGTGAATAGATCCCTTTTATTCAGAGTGTTAGGTCGATTAGGATTTAGGAAGAAGTTCATAGGATGGATTCGTACATTATATGTCGGAGCGGGGTGCCGAGTTAGTGTAAATAGTCACTTGGGTGACGTTTTTGACCTCTCGTCTGGGGTCAGGCAGGGGTGCCCACTCTCGGCTCTCCTCTTCGTTCTGTACATGGAGCCTCTGGGGGCTGCCATTAGGGCAGACACAGGGGTGGAAGGCTTGTTGATCCCTGGAAGTGGTGGGCTGCGTGTTAAGATGACGCAGTACGCCGACGACACTTCCTTGCTGCTGTGCAAGGACTCGTGCCTGACAAGGTCCCTTGCCATCTTTGGGGATTTCACCCGAGCGTCGGGAGCAGTTCTGAACCATGCAAAGTCTTCCGTCAAGTTTTTCGGAAGATGGCGCGGTAGAACGGATGTGCCTGGGGGGTTATCTCTGTGAGGGGGCCCTGAGGATTCTCGGGTCCATTTTGAGACCTCCAGCTCAGCGACGCTAAACTGGAACATGCGTATCGCAGTGGTACAGAGGAAGCTAGCAATGTGGAAGGCTAGGTATTTGTCTTTTATGGGCAAAGTCCTGGTCCTAAAGGTGGATGTGTTGCCGTCTCTTTTGTATTTGGCGTACATCTACCCATTGCCGGCTTGTCTCAGGAGGCCTCTAGTGAGGCTTGTGTTTCAGTTCATGTGGAGTGGCAGGTGTGAGTGGGTCACCAGGGCACGCATGATCTGTCCCATTGGGGAGGGAGGTAGGGGGGTACCACATTTCCCCCTCAAGCTGGACACAATTTTTGTTTCTTTCTTGTTAACGGAGCTTACTCATCCAGTGATACACCCGTCCGGTTACCTCCTGCGGGTGTTCTTCTCGTATCAGGGGAGAAGCGTAATGGTGTGGTCTAACACGGGTCCTCGGGTGGAACAGCTGCCGTGGCACTTTGGTCATGCGGCAAGTAGCTGCGTGTGCACCCTGAGGTTGAAGTTGCCCAAGTAGGTTTAGATCACAGGCACCTGTACGAGGAGGTCAGAAAGGCAGGGAGTCCGGCGCCTGTAGTGGGCATCTCGGAAGTGGTCTGGGAGGGAGTGCAGGCGCGGGGTCTGGACAACAGGCTCAAGGACCTGAATTGGTTGAGCCTCCATAAGTGCTTGCCGGTACGTTCCATCATGTACCGGTATAGTTTGGTGCAATCCCCCACCTGTCCAAGATCCTCTTGTGGCCCCACCCCAAAAATCCCCAAACAAATCTTTCCCTTAAAAACTTACCATAAATGTAAATGTCTTGAAAAAAATCAAGTTTCCCTGCCAGACAATGATTGTCCCGACTTTTAAGAATCACTGTGAGGCTGAGAAAAAAATGCTGCAGCTAATTTCCTGTAATACTAATCATTTATTTCATGGCTTATGACTTGTTCATATGCTACAGTACCAGTCAAAAGTTTGGACACACCTACTCATTCAAGGGTTTTTATTTAATTTGACTATTTTCTGCATCGTACTTCATTTAAACACTGTAAACATATTTTCTATTGTGCTATTGACTGAATGTTTGTTTATTCCATGTGTAACTCTCTGTTGTTGTTTGTGTCACACTGCTTTGCTTTATCTTGGCTAGGTCACAGTTGTAAATGAGAACTTGTTCTCAACTGGCCTACCTGGTTAAATAAAGGTCAAATAAAAAAATAAAAAATCATAGAATAATAGTGAAGACATCAAAACTATGAGCTAACACATATGGAATCACATAGTAACCAAAAAAGTGTTAAAGAAATCAAAATATATTTTATATTTGAGATTCTTCAAAGTATCCACCTCTTTGCCTTGATGACAGCTTTGAACACTCTTGGCATTCTTCAGGTGACTGACTACCTCACAAGCTTCATGAGGTCGTCACCTGAAATGCATTTCAATTAACACGTGTGCCTTGTTAAAAGTTCATTTTTATCAGGTGTGTTGTGACAAGGTAGTGGTGGTATACAGAAGATGGCCCTGTTTGGTAAAAGACCAAGTCCATATTATGGCAAGAACAGCTCAAATAAGCAAAGAGAAACGACAGTCCATCATTACTTTAAGACATGCGTAAAGTTTCAAGAACTTTGAAAGTTTCTTCAAGTGCAGTCGCAAAAACCATCAAGTGCTATGATGAAATTGACTCTCATGGGGACCGCCACAGGAAAGGAAGACCCAGAGTTAACTCTGCTGCAGAGGATAAGTTCATTAGAGTTACCAGCCTCAGAAATTGCAGCCCAAATAAATGCTGTTCAGAGGAGACTGCGTGAATCAGACCTTCATGGTCGAATTGTTGCCAAGAAACCACTACTAAAGGACACCAATAAGATGAAGAGACTTGCTTAGGCCAAGAAATAAAAGCAATGGACATTAGACCAGGGCAAATCTGTCATTTGGTCTGATGAGTCCAAATTTGAGATTATTGGTTTCAACTGCCATGTCTTTGTGAGACACAGAGTAGGTGAACAGATGATCTCAGCAAGTGTGGTTCCCACCGTGATGCATGGATGAGGAGGTGTGATAGTCTGGGGGTGCTTTGCTGTTGACACTGTCTGTGATTTATTTAGAATTCAAGACACACTTAACCAACATGGCTACCACAGCATTCTACAGCGATACATTCTGCAGCGATGCCCACACCATTCTGTTGTTGGGGTATGCCCACACCATTCTGTTGTTGGGGTATGCCCACACCATTCTGTTGTTGGGGTATGCCCACATCATTCTGTTGTTGAGGTATGCCCACATCATTCTGTTGTTGGGGTATGCCCACACCATTCTGTTGTTGGGGTATGCCCACACCATTCTGTTGTTGGGGTATGCCCACACCATTCTGTTGTTGGGGTATGCCCACACCATTCTGTTGTTGGGGTATGCCCACATCATTCTGTTGTTGGGGTATGCCCACACCATTCTGTTGTTGGGGTATGCCCACACCATTCTGTTGTTGGGGTATGCCCACACCATTCTGTTGTTGGGGTATGCCCACATCATTCTGTTGTTGGGGTATGCCCACATCATTCTGTTGTTGGGGTATGCCCACATCATTCTGTTGTTGGGGTATGCCCACATCATTCTGTTGTTGGGGTATGCCCACATCATTCTGTTGTTGGGGTATGCCCACATCATTCTGTTGTTGGGGTATGCCCACATCATTCTGTTGTTGGGGTATGCCCACATCATTCTGTTGTTGGGGTATGCCCACACCATTCTGTTGTTGGGGTATGCCCACATCATTCTGTTGTTGGGGTATGCCCACATCATTCTGTTGTTGGGGTATGCCCACATCATTCTGTTGTTGGGGTATGCCCACATCATTCTGTTGTTGGGGTATGCCCACATCATTCTGTTGTTGGGGTATGCCCACATCATTCTGTTGTTGGGGTATGCCCACATCATTCTGTTGTTGGGGTATGCCCACATCATTCTGTTGTTGGGGTATGCCCACATCATTCTGTTGTTGGGGTATGCCCACATCATTCTGTTGTTGGGGTATGCCCACATCATTCTGTTGTTGGGGTATGCCCACATCATTCTGTTGTTGGGGTATGCCCACATCATTCTGTTGTTGGGGTATGCCCACATCATTCCAACACAGAACTGCTGCTTTTTAAACATACTTATTTACCTTCTCTTTTTTTTAAAGGAAAACTATTTCACTTATTGTAATTAATTGGTCATATTTCATAGAAATCTGGAAACACTGGACAGTTACTTTAAAACATTTTAGCTTCACTGTCCAAATAAATACTTACGGGAGTGCAATTTGTTTCCCTTTTACTGATAATATATAGTGACGGTCACATGATCATAGAAAAAAACACTAGTAGTATGCTAAAGGTATAAACAGGGATACATTTCAGCAACAAAAACACAACGACCGTCAATCATCCCAGAGAAATCTTTGACTGTGTCTATAAATCGCAAAAAACAGATAACTATAGATTAGGATCTTTCTTCTAGAAACAATTGCATACAATAAACTACAGTAGATCAACTGATAACGTACATTAGCCAGAGGCGGCAGAGAAATGTAGGCATCATGTCTGCTTTGACCACTTAAAAAATATGAATGGTGTCTCGTCCGCAACAATAAAAAAAAAACACTTTCCTATCATGGAACTTTGATTGAATAAAAGTTCCTCACATAATAGAAGTGTCAACAACCTGTATTTATGATATGAAAGAAAATGTATCTAAACATTAACAATGCTTGACATTTGTTCATATTTAAGACATTTACATGATTTGACCTTGAAACATGTTTTAAATGTAAAGAATAATATTTCTGTATACAGCACATAGGCTACTAGCACTGTACACGAAAAACAGTTGTGACTCCATAAAACCATTGTCCAGTCTACTCACTAGAGGCCTTAGAATACAAAACAGGTACATTTGAACAAAGCAAGTGTTGCTGGACTTTTACTGTGGTCAACGAGCTTAAAGTGGGGTGCCCGGACACTATAGGGTACAAATATAGCACTGTACAGGAAAAACAATCCATTGTGTGTGTGTCCATAAAAACATGGTCCAGTCTACTCAGTAGTCCCTAGAATACAAAACAGATTAGTTTGAATAAAAAACTAGGTCATAGGAAGCTTTATGTCAACCTTTGAACAGTGAGACACATCCCAGCAAACATGCCCACATTGGCATGATAGAAAGGTCTGGAACCCTGTGTTGGACTTTGTGGGCTAGTCCGTGGCCAATGGAATATCAGCACCATGAACAGCTACCGTTCAGAACGTAATGTTGTAAGCCTATCTTCGATTATGTGGTCCAAAAACACATTGTGATTCCATATTTTAGTCTATTAAATGAAGACAGACAGTCTCTCGGCGACTGCCAGGGAAATACTGCACAAATGCTTCAGTTGCAGATACAAGTGTTGCTCATTATGTCCTAATTTATACCGGTAAGCCACGGAGTCTCGTTTGGAACTGCATGAGAGGAGTTTCGGGTTTCAATGTCACATGCACAAGTACAGTGAAACACATTCCTTGCGAGAGGAAGTGAGGGGGGGGGGGCTCGGTTGGGGAGGAGAGAGAAACTGCATGGGAGTAGAAGCAGATACTGTAAGTATTGGGAGTTGCTAAGTAGGAGTAAGGCCTTGCGATGTTCTGTTCCACAACACAACCAACAAGATCATCACTATGAGGAGTACATGGGGGAATATTCATTCAGAAGTCAGATTATTACCTACAGCAGGTTTTCAAATTCCCTACTACAAATAGATACATGTTAAATGAAAAGACAATGAAGCTCTGTGTCCTAACATATTACAGATGTTTCATCAAGTAAGTTCAATAAAATAATCTCTATTGCACTCCACACTGCCCTTTCCCACCTGGACAAAAGGAACACCTTTGTGAGAATGCTGTTCATTGACTACAGCTCAGCGTTCAACACCATAGTACCCTCAAAGCTCATCGCCAAGCTAAGGATCCTGGGACTAAACACCTCCCTCTGCAACTGGATCCTGGACTTCCTGACAGGCCGTCCCAGGTGGTGAGGGTAGGCAGCAACACATCTGCCACGCTGATCCTCAACACTGGAGCTCTCCAGGGGTGCGTGCTCAGTCCTCTCCTGTACTCCCTGTTCATCCACGACTGCATGGCCAGGCACGACTCCAACACCATCATTAAGTTTGCTGACAACATAACAGTGGCAGGTCTGATCACCGACAACGACGGTGATCAATGTAACCAAGACTAAGGTGAGGATTGTGGACTACAGGAAAAGGAGCACCGAGCACGTCCCCATTCTCATCGACGGGGCTGTACTTTGTTCATCATGTATGCATAGTCACTTTAACAATACCTACATGTACATACTACCTCAATAAGCCTGACTAACAGGAGTCTGTATATAGCCTTGCTACTCTTTTTTCAAATGTCTTTTTACTGTTGTTTTATTTCTTTACTTACCCACACACACACCTTTTTTCCCACACCATTGGTTAGAGCCTGTAAGTAAGCATTTCACTGTGGGGTCTAAACCTGTTGTATTCGGCACACGTGACAAAAACGTTGATTTGATTAAACATATTGATCCGAGAATAAAGTTGTCATCAGACAAAAATATAGTACTTTTTCGGGGCCGTCTTACCTAGAACTTCTATAGTAAGGTGACCAATTTTAATGGAAACTACTGCCATCAGCACTGTGTTGCAAATTAAATAGGGGAAATAGAAATAATATGGGGACTCTAATGGTTGCACAAGAGCCTCCTCAGCTCTTGACATGCAAAGTTGAAAGACCACAAATAAAAATGTATATTCATAAGCATAGGAAGGATATGAAACCATGGCATACCCAACTCCATATTTGAGCTCTATAAAATGATTAATTACATTGAGATAATTGTAAAAATATTGATGCAGACCTATGATGATCATACTTGAGACCTGCTACCATCTAGAGTTCATAAAGAACACAAGGAATACTATTTTCTGAAAAGAAACACTGTATATTCATGCTGCAATATAGTTGAAGAGAAACAGATCACTCTGACTAAGTTTAGCATCCATTGTAATTTCATAAGTAGTAAAAACACACACCAACAGAATCTTTGGGATGCTTGTCATACGGTGAGAAAGGCCCCAATGTGATTACGTGAAATACATTAGCGAAGTTAAAACATTTATAAAACTACTGTCTTTATTTGACTAATATATCAAACAGATTAACAATGCTTATAAAAACACCACATGGAGGAAATGTCAGTGCGTTTCTACAGCATAGTCACTATTTTCCTTTATCCACCCAAGAAAAGTAGTTACAGCGAGCCTCGGGATTGGATGCATGACCCTGAGGGCGGTTACACACAAAGAACTGCTTGCCCATGTTTGGACCTGCCTTCTTGACTGTGCGGAGTACACAGGGTTCCCCATGAACCTTACAGGGGGGCGGTGGAGGTGGCCCACGCAGGACCGTCTTCCAGAACCCGCCCAGTGAAGCCCCCTTCCTGGGACATGGGGGGTCTACAGTAGCCTCAGAAGCCAGAGCTGCATCCTTCTCCTGGTTTTGACTATTGACACTGGCATCCTGTATGTTGCTGCCCGGTACATGGACTTTGTCTCCCATACAGACACCCTGGGGATATTCTGTGCACGGCGTGCCTGGAATTGATGGAACATCTTGTCCTGCAGAATGTCCTCCCTTGAAGGTATGTGGTTGTGATGGAGTCACTTCATTTCTCTCTTCTCCCCTCTCACACTGACTCACAGGATCTTCCCTGGTTGGGGCCACAGGTATGGATTTGGGCTTGAAAAAGGCTAGGAGGTTGCCCTGGGGCTTTGGGGTAGCAGCCTTCAGTGTCATAATCTTTTTGCTCTTTGGGACACAAGATTCCACTGCCAACTTCCGTTTCATTCCAGTGGAGGTGGTCCCTGCTGATCCCAGTGGATTCAGGTTCTCTCGGGTCTCCCCAGTCTCCTGAGATCCTGGTAGTGGGTCCCTGCAAGCCTCTCTGGCAGGTTGTTGTTGGTCCATCTTGACGAGGAAGCGTGAGAGTTTCTGCTGCCTGCCAGCGAACTCTGGTAGGTTGCGGGTACAGAGGGGAGGCAGCTTGGCGCTGGACAGGAGGGGGCAGCACAGTTTCCCCCAGACAGGGCAGTGATCAGACCCCTCCACCTCTGGCATGATGTCTGCTGCCACAAACCCCATTTTAACCAAGAGATGGTCTGCGAAGATGTAGTCGATACGTGTGCCATAGTTGGTCTGCCTGGCTCCAGTCATAGTGTTCCAACAGGTGAAGGCCTTGGAGCGTGTTGGGTGAAAATGGCGGAAGGTGTCCACAAACTTGCCGCTGCAGAGGGGTTTTGATGAGGTATTCTCAGACTCCTCATTGTTTTTTTCATACTCCTTTCCTTCACTGTCATCAACCAGTAAACCGTTTAGCCATTTCCTCCCGGGGTGATCCTCAAAATCCTCCTAATAAAAGTAAACAGATAGGAGTAACATCATCAGCTATTAATAAACAGAAGTCAAAACTCAAAAGTAAATGTGATTTATGTCTGAATGAAGACATCAAACCTATCACCTGAAAGAATTCTGATTACTTCACTTACTATGTAATCTGGGTCACAGTGATCTATGGGCCGGTGAGATGTATTCACATCTCCCAAGATGATTACACGGCTGGGTGGACCGGTCAGAGAAAACAAGGAGAAATTAGACTTCCAATAAAACACATTGAACAAATCTCATATCAGTTTGTCCCCTATTATGATACCCACCCAACCCAAGCCCTCCTGCATATAGCCCACTCACCTCCCAGCTTCTAAAATTGCTTCAGCCCGATATTGAAGCAGCTTGTAGAACTGCAGTTTGAAATGTTTACGTTCAGGCTTTTCTGGGTCAGCTCGTGGGCAGTATACATTGATAACCGTAACTGTTTCAGGTGTGTCTTCACACCTGTGAAAAAGCAAGTGGGCACAAAGAAACACTCAGATCATTGGGGAAACACAATGGCTTTTCAGTGCCACAACAGGTTAACGATTGATCCAATCCATGACATTATTTCAGAAAACCTAAAGAATAGCATGGGACAAGTCATGTGATAAAGGTCTATTTTTTTCCTCCGTACATGACTCTGTGCTGTGTGAGAACAGCCCTTCCCTCGTTGTCCAGGAGCTGTAGCTCCTCACTGGAGAACTCACTCGAGTCACCATAACATCCAATGGTCCCCTCGTGGTTGGTGGTCAGCAGACCGGTCAAGCCCTCTTCTGCAGCAAATGGGGTGGCACTGTCTTTGCAGTAAGTAGCAACTCCTATTTAATAAACAGATGAGGTACATACTAATGTAGGAATGTGATGGCACAATGGGAGAACATAGGACTCAAAACATCCTTTAATACGGAATACTATTTCTGTGGGTCATTATTTTTTTGTCAGGAATTTGTGATAATGGAACTAATGGACCAATGCAATCCATGGGATCTAATTCAAAAACAGACCAGGTACACTGTTTCAGGGGACCCAAGGGTCATTGTGTCTTGCTCTCTGATATAAAAGGGATTATGTTGCTATTTTGTACAGACGAAAATGACAATCTGGGCTTGTGATCCTCAAGCTCAATACTTTGGAAAATTATGAATGGTCCCAACCTGAGTAGCCACTGCGTCCACGACTAAAGCTGAAATATGAGTTATAACCTTCAACAATAGCAGTCCTCTCATCCAGCAGGTCTCCTGTCAGACAAACCCAGGGTGACAGAATGAGTAGCTAGCCTAGCTGTGACACTGTCAGAGTTCAAATTGTAGCAGAGAATCTTACATGTATTGTACAATCACATATTTATCATATCTTCCGTTACATTATCAAGTTAGCCCGAGTGCCAATCGGTTTGCCCTAGCATGCCTGCCAACTCGTCACTCAAAATATACTGTAGACTCTCCCGCGTAAAATTCTTACTTGTTACTTTTGTCTCTTGGACACATACGATGTCAGCATCCAGCGACTCAAGCGCATTTTTAATTCCGCCCTTGAAGGTTCTTATGCCATTAATGTTCCAACTGACAATCTTCATGGTTTTACGACACTCGTGACCAACTTTTCACATATTTTTTACAATTTGCTTTCCAAAAATTGTACTTGAAAGGTGACGACTGGATAACACGGAAGTGACCCGGAAGTACGTCAATCGAATAAGATCATTTTCGACAGAGTTTCCTAACCCAGAGGCACAAAATCGTTACACTTCCGGGAAAGCTTGCAAAAACAAACCAAGCAGACCAGGCCAGGGTTTGAGAAGTCAACGAGAGAAATGAACAATTCTTCCTCAGTTGTTCAATTTTCTTAATCTAAAAACACAACCTTGATAGGAGCCAATGCACTATGCAGAAATCACTCCACCATTACCTGGTTGCTAAAATTAAAGTAGTTCGCCCTAATTTCAGTTTGTGCTCCTCCCTTGGACTTGATTGATTCATTAAGGTCACTGATTAGTAAGGAACTCACCTCACCTGGTTGTCTAGGTCTTAATTGAAAGGAAAAAAACTAAAAATAGTTGACACTAGGCCCTCCATGGAATGAGTTTGACACCCCTAGTGTCGAGAATCATTGTACCATCTAAACTAGAGGTCGACCGATTATGATTTTTCAACACCAATACCGATTATTGGAGGACCAAAAAAAAAAACCGATACCGATTGATTGGCCGATTTAAAAAAATGTATTTGTAATAATGACAATTATAACAATACTGAATGAACACTTATTTTAACTTAATATAATACATCAATAAAATCAATTTAGCCTCAAATAAAATGAAACATGTTAAATTTGGTAAAATAATGCAAAAACAAAGTGTTAGAGAAGAAAGTAAAAGTGCAATATGTGCCATGTAAAAAATCTAATGTTTAAGTTCCTTGCTCAGAACATGAGAACAAATGAAAGCTTGTGGTTCCTTTTAACAGGAGTCTTCAATGTTCCCAGGTAATATATATCCGGCAGCATATACCCTGACTCTGCGTGCAATGAACGCAAGAGAAGTGACACAATTGCACCTGGTTAATATTGCCTGATAACCTGGATTTCTTTTAACGAAATATGCAGGTTTAAAAATATATACTTCTGTGTATTGATTTTAAGAAAGGCATTGATGTTTATGGTTAGGTACAGTCGTGCAACGATTGTGTTTTTTCCCGCAAATGCGCTTTTGTTAAATCATCCCCCTGTTTGGAGAAAGTTGGCTGTCTTTGCTAGGAAGAAATAGTCTTCACAGAGTTCGCAACGAGCCAGGTTAGAAGGCAATATTAACTAAATATACAGGTTTAAAAATTATATACATGTGTATTGATTTTAAGAAAGGCATTGATGTTTATGTTTACACATTGGAGCAAGACAGTCCTTTTTCGCGAATACGCACCGCATCGATTATATGAAACGCAGGACAGCCTAGATAAACTAGTAATATCATCAACCATGTGTAGTTAACTAGTGATTATGATTGATTGTATTTTTATAAGATACGTTTAATGCTAGCTAGCAACTTACCTTGGCTTCTTACTGCATTCACGCAGTAAGGCAGGCTCCTCGTGGAGTGCAATGTAATCAGGTGGTTAGAGCTTTGGACTAGTTAACTGTAAGGCTGCAAGATTGAATTCCCGAGCTGACAAGGTAAAAATCTGTCATTCTGCCCCTGAACAAGACAGTTAACCCACCGTTCCTAGGCCGTCATTGAAAATAAGAATGTGTTCTTAACTGACTTGCCTAGTTAAATAAAGGTGTAAAAAAGGTGTCCAAAAATACCGATTTCCGATCTTATGAAAACTTGAAATCGGCCCTAATTAATCGGCCATTCCGATTAATCGGTCGACCTCTAATCTAAACCGCTGTGAAATATATTTTCCATAACCAAAAATATTTTATTTTCAGCTGTTTTAAGCTGATGTACACAACTAAGAGTAAAATGAGCAAAAAACGAAACTTAAGAACGGGAAGCACAGAAGCATAGAACACATCTACTACCTTCTTAGATTTGCTTTTTTGAAAGAGACAAATTGACACGTTTTCATTTTCGTCAAAATCAACTTTTTATCGAAGGAGTTTCTTTGATTTGGTGGCCTGCACATGCGCAGTTTGGAGCGAGATAACAGTTACTGTTGGCCCGATGACGTGTTTCTGCACATGAGATTAGCTAGCCAACGTCGCCATGCATCGCATACAAGTGTGATCTGGGATTTCTATTGGAAAAGCAGTTTTTGTCTATCTTTATACTGTACTGTCTTTGGTCAAAGAACATCTGCATTGCTTGCTCTTTGTGGTTATATAAGCACTTTGTAACATTGATTGATTGATATGGGAGAAGTTCTGTGGACCCTTCGTGTCCTGAAGTAATTTAGCCATTCATTGTAGTGATCGCAATCTTTAGATGGTTTGGAACCTCAAACTGAGATTGGCGTAGCGGTCTAAGGCACTGCATCTCAATGCTAGAGGTGTCACTACAGACCCTGGTTCGATTCCAAGCTGTATCATAACAGCCGTGATTGGGAGTCCCATAGGGCAGCGCACAATTGGCCCAGCGTTGTCCGGGTTAGGGTTTGGCCAGGGTAGGCCGTCATTGTAAATAATAATTTGTTCTTAACTGACGTGTCTAGTTAAAAAATGGTTAAATAAAAATAAAAGTGGAGAAAGTACATGATCTAGCATGTCTCTCGAGGCGGCTAAAAATGGATTTTGGCAGGGAAAAGTTGAATATTTTCAGGAGTTGGGTAATTGGTTAGAGGTGGATTGGAGGTTGAAAAGATTGAGAGAGGCAGAGGATAGGTTTCAATCTGTTGAAGCTAGAAATAACAAGGGAGAGGGTGGGTATATTGAGGAAGATTGGTGTCAGGTTTAAACAGAGTGAGCCGGACCCCAGTTCGAGCTCTGAAGATGAAATGGAAGGGGTAGAAGGTGTTGTGAGGAACTTGGTGCCCGAGCCTTGCATCGATGGTCATGGTCATGATAAAGATATGTCTGGTCCAGTGGGAGTGGGAGTTTTGAAGAGGGTGGGTCCAGGCCTTTTGTGATGTTTGTTGGTGTTTCTTCAGATTAGAGGGAGCAGGTGCTCCATGTGACGTAATTTGGGGAAAGACCTGTATCTTGCTTTGCATTTCAGTACATGGCACCATTGAAGGGAGTGATATCTGGGGTAGTGTTAAGTGTGGAGGGCGATCAATTTAAGTTGAAGATTCCTGGTGTTTGTGACGCCCGCCATTTGCTGCGATGCACATTCTGTGGGGAGTTATGCTGTTAGAGCTTTTGTGCCGAATACACTGCCGTGTTATAGGTACCAGATTTATGGGCATGTCACAGCAGTGTGTAGGAGGGAGATTCTAAGATGTGGGAAGTGTGCAGGACGATATGGGACTGAGGAATGTGTAGTTTTGGTGGGAAAAGTTATAAATGGATCACTGGAACTTCAACAATCAAAGTGTATTTGTCACGTGCGCCAAATACAACAGGTGTAGGTAGACCTTACAGTGAAGTGCTTACTTACCAACAGTGCAATTTAAAAAATAAAATAAAATAAAGGTATTAGGTGAACAATAGGTAAGTAAAGAAATAAAAACGACAAAATCAAATCAAATCACATGTATTTATATAGCCCTTCGTACATCAGCTGATATCTCAAAGTGCTGTACAGAAACCCAGTCTAAAACCCCAAACAGCAAGCAATGCAGGTGTAGAAGCACGGTGGCTAGGAAAAACTCCCTAGAAAGGCCAAAACCTAGGAAGAAACCTAGAGAGGAACCAGGCTATGTGGGGTGGCCAGTCCTCTTCTGGCTGTGCCGGGTGGAGATTATAACAGAACATGGCCAAGATGTTAAAATGTTCATAAATGACCAGCATGGTCGAATAATAATAAGGCAGAACAGTTGAAACTGGAGCAGCAGCACGGCCAGGTGGACTGGGGACAGCAAGGAGTCATCATGTCAGGTAGTCCTGGGGCATGGTCCTAGGGCTCAGGTCCTCCTCCGAGAGAGAGAAAGAAAGAATTAGATAGAGCATATGTGGGGTGGCCAGTCCTCTTCTGGCTGTGCCGGGTGGAGATTTTAACAGAACATGGCCAAGATGTTCAAATGTTCATAAATGACCAGCATGGTCGAATAATAATAAGGCATAACAGTTGAAACTGGAGCAGCAGCACGGCCAGGTGGACT
This sequence comes from Oncorhynchus keta, assembly GCF_023373465.1. Taxonomy (NCBI): domain Eukaryota; kingdom Metazoa; phylum Chordata; class Actinopteri; order Salmoniformes; family Salmonidae; genus Oncorhynchus; species Oncorhynchus keta. The sequence continues at coordinate 22,454,549 of NC_068448.1, forward strand.
GGGGACAGCAAGGAGTCATCATGTCAGGTAGTCCTGGGGCATGGCCCTAGGGCTCAGGTCCTCCGAGAGAGAGAAAGAAAGAGAGAAGGAGAGAATTAGAGAACGCACACTTAGATTCACACAGGACACCGAATAGAACAGGAGAAGTACTCCAGATATAACAAACTGACCCTAGCCCCCCGACACATAAACTACTGCAGCATAAATCCTGGAGGCTGAGACAGGAGGGGTCAGGAGACACTGTGGCCCCATCCGAGGACACCCCCGGACAGGGCCAAACAGGAAGGGTATAACCCCGCCCACTTTGCCAAAGCACAGCCCCCACACCACTAGAGGGATATCTTCAACCACCAACTTACCATCCTGAGACAAGGCTGAGTATAGCCCACAAAGATCTCCGCCATGGCACAAGCCAAGGGGGGGCGCCAACCCAGAAAGGATGACCACATCAGTGAATCAACCCACTCAGTCCCCTTCCAGGGACAGCATGAGAGAGCCCCAGCAAGCCAGTGACTCAGCCCCTGTAATAGGGTTAGAGGCAGAGAATCCCAGTGGAAAGAGGGGAACCGGCCATGCAGAGACAACAAGGGCGGTTCGTTGCTCCAGAGCCTTTCCATTCACCTTCCCACTCCTGGGCCAGACTACACTCAATCATATGACCCACTGAAGAGATGAGTCTTCAGTAAAGACTTAAAGGTTGAGACCGAGTTTGCGTCTCTGACATGGGTAGGCAGACCGTTCCATAAAAATGGAGCTCTATAGAAGAAAGCCCTGCCTCCAGCTGTTTGCTTAGAAATTCTAGGGACAATTAGGAGGCCTGCGTCTTGTGACTGTAGCGTACGTGTAGGTATGTACGGCAGGACCAAATCAGAGAGATAGGTAGGAAGACAGTGAAAAATAACAGTAGCGAGGCTGTATACAGTAGCAAGGCTATAATAGTAACGAGGCTACATACAGACACTGTTTAGTCAGGCTGTTTGAGGTAGTATGTACATGTAGATATGGTTAAAGTGACTATGCATATATGATAAACAGAGAGTAGCAGTAGCATAAAAGAGGGTTTGGCCGGTGGTGGGTGGCGGGTGGCGGGACACAATGCCGATAGCCCGGTTAGCCAATGTGCGGAGGCACTGGTTGGTCGGGCTAATAATGTTTAAATATCTTGCACTACTCATCTCATATGTATATACTGTATTTTATACCATATTTTGCAGATTGCCTATGCCACTCTGTCATTGCTCATCCATATATTTATATGAATACTTACTTAGATTTGTGTGTATTAGGTAGTTGTTGCGGAATTGTTCGATTATTGTTAGATATTGCTGCACTGTCGGAACTAGAAGCACAAGCATTTCGCTACACTCGCAATAACATCTGCTAACCATGTGTATGTGACCAATACAATTCGATTTGATTTGTCAACTGTAAGGGTGTCCATGTTGCTGGGATCAGAGGTGTCCGGTGCGAGAGAGGCAGGTTGAGGTGGCCAGGGTCAGAGTAGAGCAGAAGATGTTGTATGCTGAGGCAGTGAAGAAAGTACTGAAGGGTGGATGAAGGGTGAGGGATTCTGAGAGGATTCCTGTGTATAGTAGATCTGTAACAGGTCAGAGGGATAGGCAAATGAGTGATACAGCCTATGTTTCAGTAAGGTTGGCTTCTTAGCGTTCATAGCAATGGTTTTAAACTGTACTGCAGAGATGGAACGTAAGTCACACAAAATAGATGTTGTTGTGGCAGCTGCAGAGAAGTACCTGGGGGTACGATATTTGACTTCAGAAGAGTTAGAGGGTGTGTTGAGTGGTAGTGTCCCGTCCTCTCAGGTCGTTGGCCTGGGGTAGGATCAGATCGGGTTAAAGTAATAGAATAGGGCATAGCCGTGGGAAGTAGGGGTTCTGAGGGTGCTGCAGTAACCTCTGAAAAATCGGAATAAAAAATATATATTCATTTAACAAAAAAAATCACAAAAGCACCGGGCCTAATCGTCCTGCATTAGCAGACCAGTTTTAAGTGTAGAGTTAGTTGGTAGGGTATTTAAAATGATATTTAAAAATTTTCCTGTTTCCCCATTTTGTATCACAAAGTGTAATGAATTGATACTATAGTTCAGTTGGGGACGTAATGCAACTTGTTGGATGCCAACCCCTGTTAAACTCCACAGAAGAAGAAGAAGATTGCGATCTGTAGAGTTGCTATTTTAACGAGTTTTCTTGTGTCACTTAAGTCGTGACATTCCTGAATTACTCATTATATTATTAAAGTCCGATTTAATCAACATATACAATAGTCAGTTGAGGGTAGAATCACTATATATCTCATTGAGCAAAGCGGGGAGAGGATGCCTGTTGTCACAGTTCCAAGACCAGTCAGAAACTCCCATCTAATGCCACATTCAAAACTACTGGGAATTGGAAACTCGGAAATCTACGACTTCCCGACTTCAGTGCTTTCAAGACAAATGGGAACTTGAAAAGAAATGAGCTCAGACTGGGAAAAATCGTTTTGAGTGGTCATCCAACTCTGGTTAAGTAGTAGTAATGATGGTGCTTTCAAGACAACAGGGACTCGGAAAAATGCAAGCAGTAAAATTAGATTTTTAAAAAGCCGATTAAAAAAAACCTTATGGAACAGCGTGAAGTGTGAAGCAACACAAACATCGGCACAGACACATGCTTACACGTACACACAAGATAACATACGGACTATACACATGTATGTGGTAGTGGTGGAGTAAGACACTGAGGGCACATAGTGTGTTGTGAATGTATTGTAATGTTTTAAAAATTGTACAAACTGCCTTAATTTTGCTGGACCCCAGAAAACGTAGCTGTTGGCTTGGCAGCAGCTAATGGGGATCCATAATAAATACAAATACCTAACCATAACAGTTTTATGTCACATTTACATGCTAGTCCAAACTAGCAAACTCAGAGATGTCAGACTTGCTACCTCGTTGTAGTTATAAAACCAGTTAGCATGTCCTGAATCATTATAATTAAAAACAATTCTGAGTGAATACAAATGCACTGGAATTGTCATATTTTTAAAATATTTTTTGGGATATATTTTTTATATTTTTTTTGTATGTATTCTGTATTTTCTTATTTATATACCCTTGTTTCGTTTTGCTAGACATGTTTAATTTTACCTTCTTAACAGCACTATCAACAAGATTGTTGATCATTTTGTATAATGAATAAAATAAAATAAGAGTTTATGCTATTCCAATAAGAAAATGAGAACATGGATCAGAAGCATGCAACGAGTTGTATGCGTTGTTTTTAACTGTTTATTTGACATTATCTTTGGAATGAAAGCTTTTTGTAACAGAGTAACAATTGATTTGACAAAATATAATTATCTGTGTGTCTGTCTGTAGCATAGAGATAGATAGAGAACTCTAGTGCCCAAACCCCTGTTTTAGCATGATGACTATCACCATTTTGAAGTAGTCAACTGGGTTGAGACTTCTTCATCCAGGTCACCAGTAGGTATCAGCCAATGAACTATACTCGTGCGCAAACACTCCATAACTGCAGGTGGCACTAAATCGCCAACCTTGGCTTTATACCTGTTCAAACAACACACTCCAGGACTGTGTGCACCTTTTCAGTTTCTTTGCCATCTCATAAGAAGTAGTAAAATAAGAAGATTATTGACTACTTCAAAACAGGGGTTGGAACCAAAATTATTGTCAATTTTTACATTCTGAACAGAACCATATTTTTTTCAACCTAGCAAAAAAAAAGTTCTGAACCGTTTAGAACCCCCCAAAAAAGTACTGTTTATGTCGTTCCTTTCTATTCCTTTTTAAACCTAATATTTTTTATATAAATTTGTTTTTTACATCTAGCTCAACATTAAATAACCACCAATCAGTGCTGATAGAGCAGCTTACTATGGAGTTGGCAAGCAATAGCCTAGTGGTTTATATGCGTGATAGACAGAAAAGTGTACAGAGCAAGATGAGACTTACATTTTGTGGGTGGGGAGAGAGCAAGAGAGGGAGGATGAGGCTTGGCTTGAAGCACTAAGAATCTTGTTATGCTATGCATTATCTGAATTAGGCCCACAGAATTATATCTACGGAGGAGCGGCTTCTATGACGTAACTTTGAATGTATTTGAACTTCTGAGAGTTGCCTTAACAATGGACTAGAGCTATTGTTAGCTAGCTAGATAGCTAGCTAGCTAACAAGCTTGTGTGTGCAGAGCAGCACCAGAATAAAATGTACATCTTACCTTTTTGTAGTTAATAAATCAAATGTGAAATGTGATAACAAACTAGCAAACTCAGAGCAGTGAAAAATTTAATAAATTATTAATAAATAAATGATTCTCTAATTAAAAATCTCTACCTAATTTCTGAATCACGCTTGTAACTTCGCCAGTAGGATACAGTAACCTATCCTTCGCAGGGGGTGAGGAAGGTAGCATAAACAGACTATAAAATATTTCCATCTGACAGACAGGCACTGGAATATGTTTCTGAGTGACAGAGTCAGGGCTTTGTATAGGTACTTTGTTGCGTTTTTTTGTGGGACTGAAAAAAACATGCCAGGAACTAAAATAACATGATTAACCGTTTCCCATGCTTTTAAAATAATGGTTCTGTTCCGGAACTGTATAGATCACCTTCGTTCCCAGTTCTGATTCTGTTCCTCAAAAATGTAGTTCTTTTTTCTGTTCTGTTCCCTGAACCGGTTCCAACCCCAACTTCAAAATGGATTCAATGTCACTGCCCGTACTCTCACAGACGCTATAGTAGTACAGATTCAATGATGCGATGTCTGTACTTCTATGGTCTGTAGTCATTCCAAATGTTGTGACACTGGACGTTGCTAGGGGGCAGTCGTTCACTGGTCTGTGTCTACTCACTCTCGTTGCTTCCGCGCGCAATGACTTTCAAAGTGCTAACTCAAGCTAGAAAGCAAAAAGCACATTGGCTGGAAAACCGGGGCGGTTAGCTTGTCCACACAAACTCGACGACGAAGTGTCATATTTTCTCTGAGGGTTGCCGGTTAGCTTCATTTCGACACAAGATTTTGAAATAACCAACTGTACTTTTGGCCACACGTGAATCGATATTGGAGGTAAGTAATTTGGTTAGCTATGCGCTTGATTGCTATGTTAGCGGCTGAATTCTAGGTAGACAATTAGCCTAGCTAGCTAGTCTGACCACAGATAGCCAGAAGTCTTTGTTTTGACAGTTCTGACAACTAAGTAGTGTAGCTAGCTAAGAAAATGAGAACGTTGGCTAGCCATCTGCGAATCTCCATGTCTGGTGACGTTAACTGTTTGTTCGCTTTAAGAATCAACTTAAAGCCATAACTAACACGTTAGCTATTTCGCTAACTACTGTTAACAAATTAAATATAATTGTATTGGTCGCCTACACATAGTTTGCAGGTGCACCGAAATGCTTCTAGCTAGTTTCCAACATGGTTGGCAAGTTAACGTTAGCCTATAAGCTGATTGATAGCCTGCACACAGTAACGTTAGCTACAGACGGACAGTTACATTTTTCTTTACCATGGCCTTTACCCTGACAACAAAGATCACAAGTAAAGTGACTGAGAAGAGCCAGTTTACCTCATCTAACGTTAATCACATAATCTGACTCTTGACCGTCTGTGACTGGGCTGCCAAGTTTATTATTCACTTCACGCCATTTTAGCCAGTTGTCAGCTGCCAGCAACTCTTAAGATGGCAAATCATATTGTTAATCCTCAGGTTAGTTTGAAGTTGCTTTCAACTCATTGGTTACTATTTGTGACTTTGAACTGTCCGATGAAACAATCATTGTTCCTGTGCTGTTTCCTTCCTCATCCCCCACAGCAAGCAGTAATGAGGCAGGAGGCTTGAAAGAGGAAGCAGGTGTCTCAAGCGGAGTATTGGGGAAGGAGGTGGAAGAGGACAAGATGCTTGAGGAGGCAGGCCAAGCAGGGACTGAGGCGGAGAGGGATGAGATGGAGATGGGGGGCAATGACCTGAGGGCGGAGGTGGTGAGGCTGAATTTGGAGCTCCGGGAGGCCAATGAGGAGAAACTACAGGCGGCCCGTTATGGCTTAGTGGTGCTGGAGGAGAGTGCTGAACTGAAGAAGAAACACATCCAGCTGGAGGAGGAGTATGACACCCTCAAACAAGAGCAACAGCAACTCAAAGAGGTCAGCAGAAGTGTTCAATGTCTATAGCTATACCAACCTTAATTCCAACCTTAAAGCTACTACTACGTGTGCATGGTGGTGACATTTTCTGTGATAGATTTTGTATTGCTTTGTCTAATCAGGCTCCACACTAACTACTTCAGTGTGAACAAGTTTTTACATTTTTGATTTGATCTATTTCACCTTTATTTAACCAGGTAGGCTAGTTGAGAACAAGTTCTCATTTGCAACTGCGACCTGGCCAAGATAAAGCAAAGCAGTGTGACACAGACAACAACACAGTGTTACACATGGAGTAAACAATAAGCAAGCCAATAACACAATAAACAAGTCAAAAATAGTCTATATACAGTGTGTGCAAAAGGCATGAGGAGGTAGGCAATAAATAGGCCATAGGAGCGAATAATTACAATTGAGCAAATTAACACTGGAGTGATAAATGAGCAGATGATGATGTGCAAGTAGTGCCAGTCACACGCTGCTCTGTATTGACCAACCTAGGATTAGCCACACAATGGACTTCCTGTTCGGACAGAAGCTTTTAGCTAAACTGTTCTAAACAAAGAAATAATCACAATCATAATGTTTGGCCAGGAGTTGTTCTTAATCCAGTGTTACGTAGAAATGTATGTATTGCCTACTGAACATTTGATAGGTTCCATGAAGATATTCTATCGTCTTGAACTCTTGTTACTAACTTGGCTGAATGACAGTTTCCCCAAGACTCAAGAGACATAGCCTAGGGTTCATATGAATCATTCAGTTTGTGTGATAGAGGAGGACAGGTCGGTTTCTGCTCCTGTAGTGTCGTATGATGTTGATGTGTATAGATGTGATACTGTTTATTTCTGCTAGGGATCTGTGATGGAGGGATGAGGGCACATTAGTCAGCATATCCCATGTTGGAAGTGGAAACTGGAATTAATTTTAAGCTGCTCTGTTGAATGTAGACTGCATGGCATTAGAGGGGTGAACAGGGCAGGGAAAGATATTATTCATAGCACGCAAATAATTATCATTAATATAAAGGTTAAGCGGCATTCATGTAAATAAATAATCTCAAAATGTATATTGTAAAGGAACGTACAGTCACATTCTGACTATTGCTTTTGTTAATTCATTATTCCAGCTAGTAGCATCCAACATAGACCCTGCACAAATGGGGCTACCATTCTGTTTTAAATGCCTCATTGTAAGGTACAATTATTTTTCACTTTCAAATGTATGCTAAACAAAAACAAATTATTTCAAATTTGAACAAACCCTAACTCTTGTGCACAGTGACGACTGAACAATTTACACAGGGAAAAAACTACAATTTTACTGGAGAAACTGTGCAGAATTACGGTAAAACTCCCTCAGTTTTATTGTTACCAAACCTTGTATCTTCAGTTTGTCCTGTAAATGTGTTTTTATAAAATGTTCAGTGTAAATTGTTAAATTAGTCCTTGTGCATAGTTCTGTGGTTTGTTAAAGGCCCAGTGCAGTCAAATTTAGTTTCCCTGTGTTTTTTATATATATTTCCACACTGAGGCTGGAATAATACTGTGACAATTATGATAATGCCCTTTTAGTGTAAGAGATGTTTGAAAAGACCGCCTGAAATGTCAGCCTGTTTTGGTGGATGGAAGTTTTGGCCTGCCTGGAGACATCACCAGGTGGTAAATTAGTTGATAGACCAACAAGACACTTCCAAACCTCTGCCATAACAGCTCATTTTCAGTTTTCCCCTACCCACTCAGGCCACTCCCAGACAGTCCTTGCAAAATACTTGCTTAATTAAGGAATTTCTGTTTGCTAAGAATCTATTTGTTTCTTTTTGACCATTTTAAATGAAAACACAGTAAGGTACTTATTTGTTACCCAGAAATAATTTTATATTATGATTTTAAAAAAGGTTGCATTGTAGGGCTGGGCAATATATCTATTGAATTCGATTAACTCAAATGTATATTTTTGAGTGATATTCCAAATGACCGTATCACAAGAATCAAGTTATTTTTCCCTTTCATGAGCGTTTGTCTGTTTGTTCTGTCATTTTGGTCTTGTTTCCTTCGCTCTTTCTGTGCTGTGTGCACCTTACCATTTACACCAGAGATCTGTTTATAATGACGAGATGCTCATGTCTCTACCCTAACAATGGGAGTCGTTGTCCCAAATGTGGGAATGCAGGCAATAAGCTAAGATCCAAAATAAGTTCATAAAAATGCTTCTTCCCCTCTGTTTATACAAACACACCAAGCCCCTCCCCCTGCCACTCACAACAACAAATATGAGAGATCACTTCTTCTTCTCTGACAAGCGGTTTCAACTCCCTATTTGCATTTGAGGTTTAGTCCAACAGAATTGGTCATATGGACACTGAAACACATTGAAACATTTTACTATAATAGAGAAGTTAACGATACCCTTTTAATGTCTCAGCTCCGCCAATTGCGACACTACTAAAAGGGGATTGTCAATGAACATTGATTCTGGGAAATGTATGCTCAGTTTGTCACGCACGGCATTGCGGTACCATGTACTGCTTGCGGCATTTTAACCAAAGACTGTTATACTAGGTGTCTAGTCTGTGTTTTGTAAATGTGCAATAAGCGTTAAACATAATTCTATAAGGAATTGGCAACCCGTTCTCATTCTGAGCAAAGTTAGGTCCCTTGATTTCAACATCTGAACAAAGTGGACAGGTTAGCATGCTGTTCAAACTGTTTGGAGATGGACAGTAGGGTGTGTTCAATTGAAACTGTTATGCCTTGTTAGCTTGCAAATGGATCCAAGTCAACTTGAATATAAAGATTAACTGGCAACTCACTAGCAGGTGGCCTTGTGCTTGAGAGCTTGTTTGAGACCTGTGTCTATAATGCCTGCTACAAAAAGTTAGTATTTATTAGTGAATGTGCATTAAGCATGGTTCTGGTCAAATTTGTAACAGAAAGGCCATTTACTTGAAAGTAAATAAGTGATTATTGCAAAAAACAGGTTAAACAGTTTATATACAATTCATTCAATTATGGTTCTTATGCAGGGTTGGAAATTACACCTTCCAAATCCGGGATGATTTTTGTCATTGGCTGGTAAGAATGTCTGTTTCACCAGCCACGTTGGCGGGTGGTCACACATCATTTGGGAATATTTTTTTTGTCCGAATGCCATATGCAGAGAGAGAGAGATATTGTGCCTATATTTAATGAAACCCTGGCTGGCTGTTGATGTCCTAGGTCAGGCTCTCCAACCCTGTTCCTTGAGAGCTAACTTCTTGTACGTTTTCGCTCCAACCCCAGTTGTAACTAACCTGATTCAGTTTATCAACCAGCTCATTATTGAATCAGATGTGCTAGATTAGGGTTGGATTTTTTTTCCAAAAATGAAAAAACTGCCCCCTAGTACCAACAGGTTAAAACACTCAATACTTTAATTGTTCTCAAATGTATTTGTTTGCTTCTACATTTCTATTTAGGAGCACATCATCTACTCTCCTCAATTTAGATCTTGTCTAATCGCTGCAACGTTCCAATGGGCTCAGGAGGTGAACGTCGAGTCATGCGTCCTCGGAAACATGACCCGCCAAACCGCGCTTCGTAACCCCCGCCCACTTATCCTGGAAGCCAGCCGCACCAATGTGTCGGAGGAAACATCGTTCACCTGACGACTGTGGTCAGCCTGCAGGTGCGCTGCCCACCACAAGGAGTCACTAGAGCACGATGAGCCAAGTATGGTTATGGCCGGTTGTGATACAGCCCGGGAATGAACCCGGGTCTAAAGTGACGCCTCTAGCACTGCAATGCCTTAGACCGCTGTGCCACCCGGGACAACCTTTTTATTGTTTGTCAAAAATATTTTGGCTGTTAGATTATTGATTATTTTTTTATCCATCTGCCAAGATTTCCCTACCTGGTCTTTGGAAGGTTTATATTTAGCCTATGTATAACTTCATAAGCCCTTAATTTATTAGATTATTGCTGACTGTTTGAAAAGCAGTGTTTTTTTAAACCTTTTTAATTGTACAACAAAGCATATTTAGAGGACATTTTAAAAGATCTAGATATATATTGTGACTCGCCCATAAATTTGAAAAAATTGGGATATGGTTTTTTAGGACGTATCGCCCAGACTTACTGCATTGGGCCTTTAAACTTTGAAATCAATGTTTTTTGTTTGGTATACATTTTAAAGTGGAGTCTCAGCGTAATTCTGTTACAATGGAACTGCCCATCATGCATTGCATGTTGTGAGTAAATACCATATTTTATGTAACTGCATGTTCAGCAAAGGTTGCTTGTTCACATTTCTTTAGTAAATTACATAATCGGACCAGTAGGACAGATTATTCTTTTTTTAAAAATTATTATTATTATTACTTGTCCGAAAGCAGTCAGCTTTCGGACAAGTCAGCCCCCCCAAAAGGCCAGAAACACCTTTGGCAGAAAAGGGTTGAGTACATAGCAGAGATCAGAAATGTTTTTTCTACGCTTGCCCATAGACGAGAGGAATCATGACATAGACAAAACACCCAATATATTTAGTGGAGCCAAATATTTTCGAATAGCCTATTGAACTCTGCTGGAGGTGTGGCATTGAAGTGTGTGCCGAAGTGAGTGACACAGTCAACGAGCCTCGCTGGCTGTGCGTCTTGTGATGGGTTGTAAGTCATCGTGGGCTGCAGAGCAACTCTGATGTCCTCAGAACTGGATCATTATAAACTGATTCACATGTTTGTCTCATCCTCTTCTCTTATTAGGCTACTATATGCATTTTAGGTAGGTTACACATTCCTAAAATAATATGGAAATAGGCTTAGACCAACTGGGCATTTATTTCATGAGCTTTTATCAGCTGTATGTAGCCTGTTTTCTTTTGACTTGTCATCTTGATATTTGTTGTTAAATTTCACTTGTGGCCCAATATATTTGTAATTCAAAAAAAAATATGAGAAGAGCATGGACTCCGACTTCCATAATTATTCCCATTTAAAAGCTGCAACTTAAACACTATTAGACTAGTTTTGAAAATATTCTTAATAAATGTATGGTTTTATGATATTTCAGATATTAGCCTTTTGGTCGTTTGATTCGCAAACGGCAAGGAGGGATTTTTTTTCATGTGCATCATTTTTGTCTTTATAACTGCTTTTCTCAACTGTAAGCTTTGTTCAAATTTCTCATTCGATTTTTATATCTTGCTATTTGTCCCATCTCATTATTACCATAGGCCCAACTTTGAACTTTTTGAGGGCCTAGAACTGATCATGAAATAGCGCGGTAGGATAAATCTATCATGCGTTAAACTGAAAGAGTGCCTTACTAGGCCAAGACATATTCATATAAAATGTAGAGAAAATAGACCATTTGAGTTTCTATAACAATATGACACCTGAGTGTCCGCTATAGAAAATAGACTTCGGCTATTGGCCCAGATCATTCTACGTTTATTGGAGAGAGAAAATAACAAAACATTTTTGACCGGGACTTTTGCACTGCCTTGTTGAGACTAGCTCTGTCTAAAATGTTTTCTTCATCCAATTCTGATCAGAGTAATTGTTTGATATTGGTATATTTTCTTTTACTGAAAACTATTTTGTGGTCTGATTTTTTTTATTTAATTTTTGATATGTACTTGTTCTGGACAAGCCTTAATGTCAAGCCCTGACTAATCATGAGATATAGGCCTATTTACCACCACCGTAATACGTTTTGACGTTGAATGAGTCAACAGGTATGTCGCCTAGTGTAAGGACCAAATTATATTAGTGAGGTAGAGTCCAGCGAGAATAGAATGAAGTTAGGCGAAAGGGTTTACATGTCTGTGCTCGGCATGTCCTTGTTAAGAGATTACCGATGCTACGGGTTTGTTTATTTCTGTAAATCAAATTGTATTGGTCACACACACATTTTGCAGTAGTGTTCCTAGTGTCCCTTTATTAAAGTGGCCAGAGATTCCATGTCTATGTAGATGGGCAGCAGCCTCCAAGGTGCAGGGTTGAGTAACTGGGTGGTAGCCGGCTAGCGATGGCTATTTAACAATCTGATGGCCTTGAGATTTAAATTGTTTTTCAGTCTCGGCCCCAGCTTTGATGCACCTGTACTGACCTCGCCTTCTGGATGGTAGTGAGTGTGAATGCCAAACGGGTGCTTCACAGTGATACGTCCGGTGAAATATCTGTCTCATTGTTCTATGTGTGGTTTAATTGTTTTGAATACACCATCCTGTCCGTCTGCAACCTGTTTGAACAACAGTCTGTTCACTTTGTTTAGGTTTTGAAATCAAGTGGCCTACCTGGATAAGAAGATTAGCATTTCTAAGAATGAGAACGAGTTGTCAAGTCAATTCCTTATATAAATGCATGTTATGCTCATTGCACATTTATAAAACACGGACTAGACTGCTAGCACCCAACAGTATGTGGGTAAAATGCTGCTAGCGCACGAAAGAAACAGAAAATAAATGTTCCACAATCATGTTCTTTGATACTCCCATTTTTGTAGGGTCTGCTATGTTCTAAATTTGGAACTTGAGACATGTAAAGTGTTTCATTAGAAGGGAAATCGACTGATTTCTGATGGACCAAACATCAAATGCAAATAGCAAGTTGAAACTGCTTGTTGTCAGGGAGGAAGAAGTGATCTTTTGTCTTTGTTGTAGAGTGGCAGGGGGAGTGGCTTGGTATCTGTGAGCGAGTGGGAAGGTGCACAGTTTACTCAGCACAGAAGGAGCGAAGGAGATACAAGCATTTGAAATATTGCGCTAAAACGTAAATTCAAATTAGTTTGATATATATCTTACCAGACTGGTTTGAGCTAGGGCAGTAGCAGCACCAGGCAGTCTCAGTAGTAATCCTTCCCTGGCTAGTGACATGGGGCGTTGTCCTTGTGCATGGCTGCTCAACAGACATGATTAGAGACAGCTTCTCATGGGATTCTACAATCTTTTTCCTACCATGTCCAATCCATCTAACCCTCACATATAGTCATGGCCAGTGGTTCGGTGTGTGTTCCATATCCTTTAGTGAGAGTTTATTTCATTGACTGATTTTCTAGACAGACTGGTGATGTCAACTGTCATTTGAAAGAATATATTCCTCTTTGGCTTGTCCCATAGGTTAATCTGGTTTGTAGTACCACATTCTCAACTGAGGAAATGTTGGCCTAAGTTATGCATGGGATGTACTCAAGACTGCTCAGATTTCCACAGCTGGTCTGTGGAGTCCTATTTCCACTGGCACAGATATACATCTTTGTTGTTTTGGGTCTAAGTAAAAAGTGCTGTGTTTTCAGTAGATTTGGCACTGTGTTGTAGTTTTCACTCCAGTGATAGACCTTATGCCATACAGACCACCATATGGTGGTCACACAACCAACTCTACAAATAAATGGTGCCTTTTTTTGCTTTTGTCTGTCTGTTTGTAGGCTCTGGCAGAGTCTACGTGACACCGAAATAAATGCCTATCTCTTTGCTTTGTCTCCGTCTGTGTGTACTAGGCTCTGTCAGACTCTGTGAACCACCACAAGCGTGCAGCAGCAGATGGGGAGACCCGGGAGGAGTGCCTGCTGCAGGAAACTGCCAGCAAGGAGGCTGCCATGGCAACCAGCATGGCTGAGCTTCAGGTGGAGTTACGGCAGGCGCGTATCACTCTGGGCAACGCTCACGCAGAGATCGACCGTCTGGCTGGCCTCTCATCCCAGCTAAAGAAGGTATAAATATACGGCCTATCCATTCACTGAGATACTGAATGCTTTACCCACCAATATTTTCTTGCATATGGAAAGATAAAACTATTTAATGTAATTTGTTAGTCTCTCCATTCAACTCAAATGTAGGTATTCCTAGTATTAGTCAAATAAGGAATTACTTTACACCCTTAATTCCTGCTAGTCTCTTGTGTCTTAATGTTTAGTAAGGAGCAATGTGCAGTGCTTCCATAACGTTAATGTGTAATTAGTTCCACTGAGCGCGTGTTTGCGTTCACAGGAGTGTGAGTGTTGGGAGGCGGAGAAGGGCCACATGAGGAATGAGATGAAGGAGTATAAGGTGCGGGAGCTCCAGCAGCTCCAGGACAACAGTGAGCTGGAGGAGGAGAACACCTGTCTGCAGAAACAGGTGTCTGTACTCAAGGAGAACCAGGTCAGAGTCTCTCCCTTCTCACCACTCACCTCACTGATAATCAACCATAGAAATAGAATGAATAGAAAAGGTGTCTCCATTCAAGTCAATTTTATTTAACCTTTATTTTTATCAGGGAGTCACTCTGAGACCAAGGTCTCTTACAAATGAGCCCTGAATTACAGAAAATACACACATCAAAATATAAATACAGAATGCAATCAGAAAGCTGGCATAATGGGTAATGATGGACACTTAAGTGTACAAAACATTTGGAACACCTTCCTAATATTGAGTTGCACCCCCTTTTGCCTTCAGAACAGCCTTAATTGTTTGGGGCATGGACTCTACAAGGTATCAAAAACGTTCCACAGGGATGCTGGCCCAGGTTGACTCCAATGCTTCCCACAGTTGTCAATTTGGCTGGATGTCCTTTGGGTGGTGGAACCTTATTGATACACGGGAAACTGTTGAGCATGAAAAACCCAGCAGCGTTGCAGTTCTTGACAAACCGGTGCGCCTGGCAACAACTACCATACCCCGTTTAAAGGCACTTAAATCTTCTGTCTTGTCCATTCACACTCTGAATAGCACACATACACAATCCATTTCTCAATTGTCTCGCAGCAAAATAAATCCTCCTTTAACCTGTCTCCTCTCCTTCATCTACACTGATTGAAGTGGATTTTAAAGGTGACATCAATAATAGATCATAGGTAGACCAGGTGAATCCAGGTGAAAACTGTTATGGAAAGGTGTTCCTAATGATATATACGCTCTTGTGTGTCCACCTAATTTTTAAGAAGTCTTTTAAACGACTAAAGCCAAACGTGGAAACTATAGATATAACTTCCTCCGCGCTTGTGCATTATCATAATTCACATGTGCCTCACTAGAAATCCTTGCATTAGCATTTCTGTTAGCTGATACGTCATGACAAAAAATTGCATATTACTGTCCTGTTAATGTGCCTTGACCTTGAAGCCTAAACTGTAGAGAGAAGAAAAAAAACTAACTGATCCAAGTGGTTGCCCAATCGCAGGCAGGCAAGTTATTTCAAAATGAATATGCATTCAAAACCCCAGGCTTTTGAAAGGTTATTCAAATGACACGCTATTCACTGCAGTTGACAGTGTAGACTAGAGTTTTGTACTCCCTTGAAAACAATAATAACATTCTACATTACATTATCTTGTTGTAGCCAAGGAGGAAATATTTCTTGTCCCTAAAAAAACTGAAACGATAGGGTAGCTTTTCGAGCTGCGTATCCGGGAACTGTGAGGGAGTGCACTCAGCGCAGCCTCAGGAGCCCACATAGTGAAGGCTACCTATGATTTTGTTATCTGATTAACATTCACTGCGTTATTAAGAATAATATTGAGCTTATGAATTATGGTCTAATATGCATATGCTTCTACTTACGCTATAGGCTAGATCTCGATCCTGTCTTTGTTCTGTTGCACAATTACGCACCTGGCCTCTCTGCTGCAACGACTATTCCTTTTTAATCTTGTGGAGTCCCAGGAAAAGACAGATTACAAAAGCTTGTTGGACACTTATTTCGACTTATTTCCTTTAGCCTACTAATAGCGTATTGGAGGAGAGATTGCTCTTGCTTGCTAAATGTAAAATAGGCTACAGCATTCAAGGAGAAGCCCATATTTTCCTGTCTTACTGCCGTGCTGCATCCTGATGAAATAGGCCTACACCATATGAGTGGCCTGCAAATGTACCTTTCTGGTTCTTCTAAACTGTCGAGAATAGATCCAAACTGATCCAAATATGCAGTTATTTCGGGGGTTATTCAAATGAGCCTAAATCACTTCAGTTTACAATAATTGTGTATTCACTTGATAACAATAATACATTCCTCATTGTGCTGTGTTATAGCCCAGGTATAGCAATTTCCTTGTAGAAAAATGTAGGCCAAGGCCTAATTAATAGTGGAGCTTTGCGTGCCCGGGGACCGCAGCCTGGCAGAACGCACTACAGACTTGCCATTTCATAATCTGTTAACTTATTTTTCTTACACTTTGATATGGAAAGCGTTTGTTGTTGAATTGCTACATTTAAATACAGGTTACTATATTTTTCATTAGGCCTGTATGTACAGTGCATTCGGAAAGTATTTGCACCCCTTGACTTTTTCCCACATTTTGTTGCGTTACAGCCTTATTCTTAAATAGATTTTAAAATATATCTCATCAATCTACACGCGATATCCCATAATGACAAAGCAAAAACAGGTTTATAGACACACTTGCAAATGTATTAAACATTTACAACTGAAATATCACATTTACATAAGTATTCAGACTCTTCACTCAGTACTTTGTTGAAGCACCTTTGGCAGCGATGACAGCCTTGAGTCTTCTTGGGTATGTCACTAAAAGCTTGGCACACCTGTATTTGGGAAGTTTTTCCCATTCTTCTCAAATTAAATGTTATTTGTCACATACACATGGTTAGCAGATGTTAATGCGAGTGTAGTGAAATGCTTGTGCTTCTAGTTCCGACAATGCAGTAATAACCAACGAGTAATCTAACCTAACAATTCCACATCTACTACCTTATACACAAGTGTAAAGGGATAAAGAATATGTACATAAAGATATATGAATGAGTGATGTTACAGAAAGGCATAGCAAAGATGCAGTAGATGGTATCGAGTACAGTATATACATATAAGATGAGTAATGTAGGGTATGTAAACATATTAAGTGGCATTGTTTAAAGTGGCTAGTGATACATTTTTACATCAATTTCCATTATTAAAGTGAGCTGGAGTTGAGTCAGTATGTTGGCAGCAGCCACTCAAGATCTGTCAAGTTGGCTTGGGAGTGTCGCTGCACAGCTATTTTAAGGTCTCTCCAGAGATGTTAGATTGGGTTCAAGTCCGGGCTCTGGCTGGGCCATTCAAGGACATTCAGAGACTTGTCCCGAAGCCACTCCTGCGTTGTCTTGACTGTGTGCTTAGGGTCATTGTCCTATTGGAAGGTGAATCTTCACCCCAGTCTGAGGTCCTGAGCAGGTTTTTAACAAGGATCTCTCTGTACTTTGCGCCATTCATCTTTCCCTTGATCCTGATTCCCTCTCGCTGAAAAACATCCCCACAGCATGATCCTTCCACCAGCATGCTTCACTGTAGGGATGTTGCCAGGTTTCCTCCGGACGTGTCGCTTGGCATTCATGCCAAAGAGTTCAATCTTGGTTTTGTCAGACCAGAGAATCTTGTTTCTCATGGTCTGAGTGTCCTTTAGGTGCCTTTCGGCAAACTCGGGCAAACAAAAGTGGGCTGTCGTGTGCCTTTTACTGAGTGGCTTCCGTCTGGCCACTCTACCATAACGGCCTGCGTGGTGGAGTGCTGCAGAGATGGAAGAATCTTCCAGAAGAACAACCATCTCCACAGAGGAACTCTGGAGCTCTGTCAGAGTGACCATCTTCTTGGTCACCACCCTGACCTAGGCCCTCCTCCTGATTGCTCAGTTTGGCTGGGCGGCCAGCTCTAGGAAGAGTCTTGGCCACTGTGTTCTCAGGGACCTTCAAAGCTGCAGAGCATTTTTGGTACCCTTCCCCAGACCTTCCCCAATTCCTCTGGCCTCCTAGCTTGATTTTTGCTCTGACATGCACTGTCAACTGCAGGATCTTAGGTAGACAGGTGTGTGCCTTTTCACATCATGTCCAATCAATTGAATCTACAACAGGTGGACTCCAATCAAGTAGTAGAAACATCTCAAGGATGATCAATAGAAACAGGATGCACCTGAGCTCAATTTGGAGTCTCATAGCAAACTTATTCTGAAACTTATTCAAAAGGTTTTTCTGTTTTTTAAAATTTGTAATACATTTTCAAAAATGTCTAAACCTGTTTTCTCTTTGTCATTATGGGGCATTGTGTGTAGATTGAGGGGGAAAATGTATTTAATCAATTTGAGATTTTCTGGATTTTTGTTTTAGATTCCGTCTCACAGTTGAAGTGTACCTATGATAAATAATAGTATTTAAATAGAAAAACTTGGGGAAAAAAGTGTTGAATCAAGTGTTGTTTTTTTGTACCAGTTCATGAAATATCATCGGAAATATATTTTTTTGCAACCTGTATGGCGCAGCTGTCACCATTTTTGTCCTCAAATGAAACTGGTATATTTTTCTATTTGTGCTAATTCCTTTCGGCCAATTTGTATCTTTAATATATGGCCGGCAAATAAGTTCCCTGCCTTCTCCCTTTTACACTTGCCTCTTCCATTTTTTTTGGTAATGTTGCAATCAGGTGGTTGTAAATTTGTATTGAGCACATATTCGCATAGCTGCATATGTGACATAACTCCTCTGATCCTATTCATAATATCATTAATAAATATAATATTATTATTATTATTATTTTCCCCCATAATTTATTTTATATTAATCATTATATTTGAGTTTAACCATAACATTTGTTGTAATATTTGTTTTATATTTTAACCATAACATTTGTTGTAATATTTGTTTTATATTTTTTTAATAATTGTAACTAGCTTTGTATAGCTTGTTTAAGAAAGGGCAATACTTTAAACAACATTTCATTTTCAATTAGTTGGAAATGAGAAGCTATCTGTAAGGCAAAATGGCAGTATAAAAAAAGGATGAGCCTTAATCTACTGGGAACCATTTTGGGTTTAAGTGTAACTTATGTATGAGTGAAGCTTTTAGTGAGAGGTTTAACGCTTTAAAATGTAAAAATTTTAGCCCCCCAAACTCATAATCATTATCAATAGGCACGTTACATTTGTCTGGCTTAGCATTCCAAATTAAAATAAATATTTTTTGCTCATTTGACTTTAAAAACAAGTCTGGAGTAGGCAGTGCCATTTAGTCAGTAAGTGAACTGATAGGACCAAAGAGTTCATCAATGTGAAGTATTTACTTCTCCATGGTTGCAGAATTCTTTCTATTTTTGCTAACTTTCTATTGAAATTGATTGTGGTAAGTTAATTTATAGTTTTGAGATGTGAATACCAAGTATGTCTACTTCACCATCTGCCCATTTTATTGTTAAACTGCAAGGTAGTGTAAACACTTTTTAATTTGATATTTTTTTTACAATCCATACGTAATATGGTTTTAGTCCAGAGAGGCTAGAAAAGTGATCAAGATCTTTAATGAGACTGCAGGGATCCAGATTGCAGACTTAAGAAAACACTTGTCATCGGCATACATTGACACTTTTGTTTTTATCCCCTGGATTTCTGACCCCTTGATGTTTGGTTTTTATCTAATTTTAATAGCTAGTATTTCAATGGCCATAATAAGTAGATATGGAGACAACGGACAGCCTTGTTTTAGTCCTCTTAAAAGCTCAATACTTTGAGAAGTAACCATTATTTACTATTTTACATCTGAGGTTGCTGTACATAACTTTAACCCATTGTATAAAAGATTTACAGAAATTAAAGTAATCCAGGCATTTATATATTCTAGTCATACTTTATCAAACGCCTTTTCAAAATCTGCTGTGAAGACCAGTCCTGGAATCTTTGATATTTCATAATGTTCAATTGTTTTCATGTAAATTATCTCCAATATATCGTCCATGTAAATAAAACTTGTATCTGATAAAACCTTTTTTATTCTGTGCACTATGCATTTCACCAGGATTTTCGCATCCACATTATTGACGTGTTAGAGGCCTAGACTGGATCTTTATACTTACCACCTGGGTCCTGTTTTAGTAGTAATGAAATCAGACCTGGTTGAGTACCTGAAAGTCTACCATTTATATAGGAGTAATTAAAACATGCTAATAATGGATCTTTGAGAACATCAAAAAAGGTCTGATACTGGTATACCATCAAGCCCGGGTGTTTTTTCAGACTGGGGCAATGAAATATTTTCAAAGTTCCTCTTCTGTAAGTTGGCCTTCACACAGGTCTTTCTGTAAATTTGATCATTTTACATTATTATTATGAAAGAAATCCTTAGTTAACATCATTCAGTGGAAATGAAGACTTAAAGAAAACATGCAGAAAATATTTTGCTTCCTCTTTCCAAATATAATATGGTGACTCATGAATGACTCCATTTAACGAGTTTCTGTAAATTATTTTTGGTAGCATTTCTATGTTGAAGATTAAAAATAAAATAAAAGGTTGTGCGTTTTACAATTTTCCATCCAATTTCCTTTATTTTTGTAACAAATTACACTTAATCGTTCTTGAATAAGTACCTCCATTTCTTTGTTTTTCCTCTAACCTATTTTGTGCCTCTAGTACAGTATCATTACCATCTACCTGCACTGTTACTTCCTCTATTTCCTTTATTAGTCTAATCTCGTTTGACCTAAACTGATTTTGTTTTAATGAGTACTGTATTGAATGGCCTCTAAAAGTAGATGTTAAGTGTCCAATACAATAAGGGGATCTGCTGTACATACAGTGGGTCAAAAAAGTATTTAGTCAACCACCAATTGTGCAAGTTCTCTGGCTTAAAAAGATGAGAGGCCTGTAATTTTCATCATAGGTACACTTCAACTATGACAGACAAAATTAGGAAAAAAAATCCAGAAAATCACATTGTAGGATTTTTGATGAATTTATTTGCAAATTATGGTGGAAAATAAGTATTTGATCAATAACAAAAGTTTATCTCAATACTTTGTTGGCAATGACAGAGGTCAAATGTTTTCTGTAAGTCTTCACAAGTTTTTCACACACTGTTTTTGGCCCATTCCTCCATGCAGATCTCCTCTAGAGCAGTGATGTTTTGGGGCTGTTGCTGGGCAACACAGACTTTTAACTCCCTCCAAAGATTTTCTATGGGGTTGAGATCTGGAGACTGGCTAGGCCACTCCGGCACCTTGAAATGCTTCTTACGAAGCCACTCCTTCGTTTCCCGGGCGGTGTGTTTGGGATCATTGTCATGCTGAAAGACCCAGCCACGTTTCAATGCCCTTGCTGATGGAAGGAGCTTTTCTGTGATTTGAAATATTTTCCACACACATACAACAGCTATGTGTAGTCTGCTTGGACACTGGGTCCCTGCTCTCCCATGCTGAATTGCCTGCAGCCACAGGGCTCTTTTCGCAGGCTCCATTTCCCTATGTGGGATTTTTGACCTGGTTACATGTACATGGAACAACACAGCAGCATTTTGGCATGTTTTGTTATTTTTGTATAACCAAAAATGAACTGCGAAGTTGGTTCTTTTACACTGGGGGGTCAGTGGGAAAGAGTGTTTGTGGGCGTGGTCGAGGGGAATTCCTTATTATGACATGAGTATCGACTCAGACTATTGCGAGCGTACCCATGAGTTTACCAGTCAAATTGACTGGGTTAGAGCTTCCAAGCCCATTCTATTCATTGTATTTCTATGTCATCAACATTCTGGTAACACAGAGCCGTGTTCAGTATGAAGAACATTTATTGAAACGGAGGATATAGCTGAACTTGTCCAATATGATTGTAGTTTTCTATTGAATGAAGTTTAACCGCAGTGTGCCCTACTGAACAAACCCTGGTCTCCCATCAACAGCCAGTTTGGGACTTGGGCCAGAATACTCCTACTCTTCCCAAAAAGGGTCATGGAATGCATACCCAGATTTACTCAGAACCTTGTGTAACTGCTGAAAAATGTGCCATGTCATACCAAACAGTAGAAATGTGTTTATTTCTAAATGGACAATAGCGGGTTCCAGATCATTCTGTGGTCGGGTTGGTTTCTATTCTTCCTGTCCATTTGAGTCGCCATCTCCTGCTGGGTTTAGTGTCTGAGGGTTCTTTCCCAGTGGTTCATGAATAAGGGCTAGCCTTGTCTGGTGTATGTTCTGAGTTTGGCTGACAGTGCCTTGACTGTGTTTGTCCCTGTCAATCTGTCTTGACACACAGTCATTTTTGGGGAGTCATCTCAGTTGATGTGAGACAATGGCATCGCTCCAGTGGGACTTCTCAGTGAACAATCAGGAGAGATAAGATTCTCATCCTGGTCACGCGTAAGCCTACTGTAAATGTGATGTAAACTGTGCTAACTCGTTTGTCATTTTACTCATGAGTTGGCCAAGTAGTGCGGATCAATTATTCAAAAGTTTAAAAAAATATATTTTACCAACTGCCAGCCATAAGTAATCGATGTAGAACATTCCTGTTGATGTTCTATGGTCAAGAGTAATAATAATCTATGCATTTTACAGTTACACATTCCTAGTCCAGTACCACCCAACAGACATGACCAGATAACATTCACTTTTATTTTCCGGAACATTCAAAACACTACTAACACAGTGTAAACATACTCAGGCCTACTCTCTCTGAGTTTCTGTCCTCACATGCCCCCTCGTTTGTCATCTGCAGGTGGAGTTTGAGGCGGTGAAGCTGGAGCTCACCCACAAGGAGGAGCAGGACGAGGTTCTCAGGGCCCAGCTGGAGGAGGCGGCGCGGCTGAGGGAGATCGCTGAGCATCAACTGGACGAGGCCCTGGAGGCCCTGAAAGAGGAGAGGGAGCAGAAGAACAGCCTGAGGAGGGAGCTCTCGGCCCTGGCCCTCAACCCCTTCGACTCTGTGGGCAACCTGGAGCTGCACCTGGAGCAGCTGGATGACAGTGGCGATAGCGGAGGGGGCCAGAGGAGCTCTGAGGACCAGGAGCACGACCAGGACAGTGGTTACAACAATGGCCCAGGGTCTGGTTGCGCTCCTACTAATCCTAACCCCAAGGCAAATGGGCACGTCCAGCGCTTCTCCACCCCCAGGAACAGTGATGTGTTCCTGAGGCCTGCCCCTGGCCTGGTGTCTGACCTTCTCAGTGAGCTGCACCTCTCAGACAGCCAGAAGCTCAAACAGCAGCTCATGCAGGTACACAATGGGCTCATATCCACAGAGATTCCATTAAATTACTATATGCAGGCCTAGAATTTCATGGTCACTAAAGATCCCATGGCACTTATTGTAAGAGTACGGGTGTCAACCCTGGTCTCCTGGCTAAATTCCCAATCTGGCCCCTTATACCATCATGGCCATCTAATTATCCCCAGCTTCCAATTGTCTCTTTCATACCCTCCTCTACCCTGTAAATATCCCCCAGGTCGTTGCTGTAAATATGAATGTGTTCTAGGTCATCTTACCTGGTGAAATAAGGGTAAAAATATATATTTCAGGACGCAAAGGCCATCTACTAGGGCACCAAGGCCATTAACCAAAATAGCCAATTACATTTATTTGAAAACTGACAAACACTAGATATTTTTTGTTTTTTTTGTTGAATTTCCCACCCCTTTTCCCCCAATTTTGTGGTATCCAATTGTTAGTAGTTACTATCTTGTCTCAACGCTACAACGCCTGTACGGTCTCGGGAGAGATGAAGGTCGAAAGCCATGCGTCCACCGAAACCCAACCCAACCAAGCCGCACTGCTTCTTAACACAGCCCGCATCCAACCCGGAAGCCAGCCGCACCAATGTGTCGGAGGAAACACTGTGCACCTGGTTAGCGTGCACTGCGTCCGGCCCGCCACAGGAGTCGCTAATGCGCGATGAGACAAGGATATCCCTGTCGGCCAAACCCTCCCTAACCCGGACGACGCTAGGATAATTGTGCGTCGCCCCATGGACCTCCCGGTGGCGGCCGGCTGCGACAGAGCCTCGGCGCGAACCCAGAGTCTCTGGTGGCATAGCTAGCACTGCGATGCAGTGCCCTAGACCACTGCGTCACCCAGGAGGCCCTTTACGAGCTATTCTTTTAACCTCTTGGAAATACCTATCCCGTATCGGTGAGAATTGTCATCAACTACACTAATTAGCATAGCGCAACGGTCAAAACATATTACTAGAAATGATTCATATTCATGAAATCACAAGTGAAATATAGTGAAACACTGCTTAGCTGTTTGTTAATCATCCTGTCATCTCAGATTTTGAAATTATGCTTTACAGCCAAAGTAAGACAAGCATATGTGCAAGTTTATCTATAGCCTAGCATAACATTATGTCCAGCTAGCAGCAGGAAGCTTGGTCACGAAAATCAGAAAAGCAATCAAATCAACCGTTTACCTTTGATCTTCGGATGTTTTCACTGACGAGACTCCCAGTTAGACAGCAAATTTACCTTTTGTTCCATAAAGATTATTTTTATACCCAAAATATCCCCGCTTGTTTGTCACGTTATGTTCAGAAATCCACCGGAAATAGCGGTCACAACGCTAAGATTTTCCTCAGGGTTTCGCCTGCAGTATCAGTTCTGTTATACTCACAGACAATATTTTGACAGTTTTGGAAACTTTAGAGTGTTTTCTATCCTAAGCTGTCAATTAATTATATGCATATTCTAGCATCTGGTCCTGAGAAATAGGCAGTTTACTTTGGGAACGTTATTTTTCAAAAAAAAAAAATAGTGCCCCCTAGTTTCAAGAGGTTAAGAAAAACATGGTGTACGTTTATGTTAATGTACATAAATAATTTGCCTTCGTGTAGATGACAGCCAATGATTATTGGCTATAGCCTGTCATGTCCAGAGCGATGCTGACATGTAGGCGCTTGAAAGTTTGTGTGTGTGTGTGTGTGTGTGTGTAGAAATACATACATAGATACATACAGTTGAAGTTGGAAGTTTACATACACTTAGGATGGAGTCATTAAAACTCGTTTTTCAACCACTCCACACATTTCTTGTTAACAAACTATAGTTTTGGCAAGTCGGTTAGGACATGTACTTTGTGCATGACACAAGTACATTTTAACAACAATTGTTTACAGACAGATTATTTAACTTATAATTCACTGTATCACAATTCCAGTGGGTCAGAAGTTTACTTACACGAAGTTGACTGTGCCTTTAAACATCTTGAATATTCCAGAAAATTGTCATGGCTTTAGAAGCTTCTGATAGGCTAATTGACACCATTTGAGTCAATCATTGGTGTACCAGTGGATATATTTGAAGGCCTACCTTCAAACTCAGTGCCTCTGCTTAACATCATGGGAAAATCAAAAGAAATCAGCCACGCCCTCAGAAAAAGAAATTGTAGACCTCCACAAGTCTGGTTCATCCTTGGGAGCAATTTCCAAATGCCTGAAGGGACCACGTTCATCTGTAAAAACAATAGTACGCAAGTATAAACACCATGGGACCACGCAGCCGTCATACCGCTCAGGAAGGAGACGCGGTGCGAAAAGTGCAAATCAATCCCAGAACAACAGCAAAGGACCTTGTGAAGATGCTGGAGGAATCTGGTACAAAAGTATCTATATCCACAGTAAAACGAGTCCTCTATCGACATAACCTGAAAGGCCGCTCGGCAAGGAAGAAGCCACTGCTTCAAAACCACCATTAAAAAAACCCAGACTATGGTTTGTAACTGCACATGGGGACAAAGATAATACTTTTTGGAGAAATGTCCTCTGGTCTGATGAAACAAAAATAGAACTGTTTGGCCTTAATGACCATCGTTTGGAGGAAAAAGGGGGACGCTTGCAAGCCGAAGAACACCATTCCAACCGTGAAGCATGGGGTTGGAAGCATCATGTTGTGGGGATGCTTTACTTCATGAGTGACTGTGCACTTCACAAAATAGTTAGAATCATGAGGCAGGAAAATGATGTGGATATATTGAAGCAACATCTCAAGACATCCGTCAGGAAGTTAAAGCTCGGTCGCAAATGGGTCTTCCAAATGGACAATGACCCCCAAGCATACTTTCGAAGTTGTGGCAAAATGGCTTAAGGACAACAAAGTCAAGGTATTGGATGGAGTGGCCATCACAAATCCCTGACCTCAATCCTATAGAAGATTTGTGGGCAAGGAGGCCTACAAACCTGACTCAGTTACATCAGCTCTGTCAGGGGGAATGGGCCAAAATTCACCCAACTTATTATGGAAAGCTTGTGGAAGGCTACCTGAAATGTTTGACCCAAGTTAAACAATTTAAAGGCAATGCTACCAAATACTAATTGAGTATATGTAAACTTCTGACCCACTGGGAATGTGATGAAAGAAATAAAAGCTGAAATAAATAATTCTCTTATTCTGACATTTTTATATTCTTAAAATAAAGTGGTGATCCTAACATAAGACAGGGATTATTTACTCTGATTAAATGTCAGGAATTGTGAAAAACTGAGTTTAAATGTATTTGTCTAAGGTGTATGTAAACTTCCGACTTCAACTGTATATACACTAAACGCCAGTCATGTTTGAGAATTATAATGCAGGATCATTATTAATATCTAAAGGCTCGATTCTGTCGACACACTTGAGCCATGTTCGTTCCGAAAGGCCAATGCCTGTTGCTCACTGCAACATCGCCCACCTTGCAATTTGAGCGGAGGCAGTCAACATTTTGAAGCGATTTAACCATAAATGTAATTGTTTAACCTGCTAGTTTTTTGTAATTTCATGAGGTATGACTTACCATGTTTCGACCATAGGATTGTTAAAGGGATTATTTTATGAACACTTTCTCATAAGCCATCGAAACCAGTAATTCTCTCATTTTCGCAACGTTCTTTCATGTCCAGCAACCCAAGACACAATCCTATTCATATTAACAACCCATGCTTGTTGTCTTTAGATCTTTCAACATTTCTGAAGGATATTTTACTCTGTCATGTGAAACCGCTCGCATTTGCGGTGCACTTTTGAGAACAGTGTTTTACCGCCAATTGCATTTTGGAACATCCACGTTAATAGTGTACTGCCACGTGCACATCGTAGCGCTTATAATGTGAAGAAATGGACTAATAGTTAATCAACATTTTTTTAAGCTAAACGTTCGGATCTGTTGCATCAGCCCCATTTCTTTGAAAATATTTTTTGATGTACAGTGGTTGTATGAATGTGGGATCTATCTCGTCCCACAACTGTTCCAGAGTATGTTTGGAATATTTATTTCTCACACAGGATAAGCTGACCAATATAATAGGTCAACTTTTGCACTATGGGGATAGTAGATTTACATAGGCTAGTGCTTTTGCTGTTCATTAGGCCTACTCATCTTGTTGGCTGACAAAGTATACGTGGACAGTTTCTAACATCTTCAATATGCACCTAGGAGTTCAATAAGAGGGATGCGTGCAATTGTGTCCCGATATCGGTCTTCACTTTTAGCCTGCTTCGGAGCTGTGATGCCTGTGAGAAGGACCCGATCACGTGACGAACATTGGCTAATAAGAATGTAGATATTTGAGAGAGCCTTGTGAGTGAGAGGTGCTTCTGAGCATGACGATTGGCAGCTGGGAGAAGGGAATTATAATGATTATGTTCAGCAGGCACATTCTGTATGTAATGTATACTAACTCACTTCAAGGAATCATCTGTTTACATTTTCTTTCAGTGAAGAATTGTTTAAATGCAACCACATTGAAACAGACATGGCCTGTAGACCAGTGTCAGTGCCTAGATGTAGCTCTGCTCTAATTCTGCTACTTGTCCTTTGGGCTTGTACTTTCTATGAGATTATGAAGGTTTCAGGCAGGTTAGCTTTGCATGACTGAGAGGCAGACCTGCTATGTTTGCTGTTTCCGCCTATAGACCACATCCTGCTACAAATAGAATTGGATCACTCAATGAGTCTCTCTCGTGACGCTACTGACAGTAAAGGTTCAAATGGCTCAACAAAGACCGTATTGCACATTAAATTGGCACTTTCCTACACGTTCCTATAGCTCTGCTCAGTCTTTCCTACACGTTCCTATAGCTCTGCTCAGTCTTTCCTACACGTTCCTATAGCTCTGCTCAGTCTTTCCTACACGTTCCTATAGCTCTGCTCAGAACTCTTGTTGCCGTTGGTCTACTATTTCCATTATGTATGTAAATGCCATGCTTGACTTGTACTGAAATAGGTGCTTGCACTCATTTTGAGTGCCAGTATTGTTTATATTTGATGTGCAATGCATTTGAGCTAATATTCTGTAAGAGGTGCAGGGACTCGAGCACTAGAAAATGTGAGGTCCGGTACGTTCCAGTGAGTTCCTGCTCAAGTCCAGCACTGTGTAAATGTATAATGCACTTAGCTGGGGCTTGGTATTGCTGTTGCTGTTGCTCAACACAGGCCCAGCAGGTGTTATACGAGTACTTGAGTGGGTTGAGCCAGTGCTGCTCCACTACATGAATAATAAATTAGTTGGATGAAAAGGCACTCCAGGGCGAAATGTATGTTAACAGTCTGAGAATATCTCTTGTCTCGCTGAGAAGAAATATCAACCTGCTGAAATATATAACTGACATCACTTGTCTAGTGCTGAATGTGTTCTGTGCAGTCGCCTGAATTCTTGGTACAGTACAGTAAATAATCTGTCAGGAAACTCGAAATTAAAAATGCCATGTTTTGCTATACATTTAACAATCTATGAAGCAAATACCTGTTTTAAGCAATGGTTTTTGAACAAAGTGGCACTTTTAAATAGCTGGAAAATATGTAATTCATTCTGTTATACACTACCAGTCAAATGTTTTAGAACACCTACTCATTAAATGGTTTTTCTTTAATTTGACTGTTTTCTACATTGTAGAATAATAGTGAAGACATCAAAACTATGAAATAACATCTGGAAGAAATCATGTAGTAACCCAAAAAGTGTTAAACAAATGTAAATATATTTTATATTTGTGATTCTTCAAATAGCCACCGTTTGCCTTGACGACAGCTTTGTACACTCCCGGGACCACCCATACGTAGAATGTATGCACACATGACTGTAAGTCGCTTTGGATAAAAGCGTCTGCTAAATGGCATATATACACTCTTGGCATTCTCTCAACCAGCTTCATGAGGTAGTCATCTGGAATGCATTTCAACTTCTTAAGGATGACGCAGAATACAGTTCCCATGAAGGAACATCACTCAGCGGAATTTCAGAGCGCCACCTATAGTTTTTGATAAAACTTAAACTTTCATTAAAATACACATTCAAGGTAGTGAGTTAAAGCTACACTCGTTGTGAATATATCCACCAAGTCAGATTTGTAAAATGCTTTTCGGCGAAAGCATGAGAAGCTATTATCTGATAGCATGTACCCCCAAAATACTGCAACGTCACCTAACACGACAGATTTTGCGGTAGCCGGCGCTACCCAAAACGCAGAAATAAAATATAAAACATTCATTACCTTTGACGAGCTTCTTTCTTGGCACTCCTAGATGTCCCATAAACATCACTAATGGGTATTTTTTTCGATTAAATCGGTCCATATATAGCCTAGATATCCATCTATGAAGACTGTGTAATCAAGGAAAAAACTGAGTTTGATAACGCAACGTCATTTTTTAAAATGAAAAAAGTCGACGATAAACTTTCACAAAACACTTCGAAATACTTTTGTAATGCAACTTTAGGTGTTAGTAAACGTTAATAATCTGTCAAAATGATCACGGGGCGATGTATATTCAATAGCTCCACGTCCTGATATCGTGTCCAAATATTCCTCAACCAAAACATCTGGCCAGAGACCGGAAAAAATGCGCTGCCTTGTTTCGGTTTGACCAAGAAACAAATCCGAGACAAATGACAAGACTGTTGACATCGTGTGGAAGCTGTAGGTATTGCAACCTCGGCCCCATGCAATGTGGTTCACGTTTAACAATTGGTTGAAGTGGCGCATGGATATATTTTCCCATTTTCAGTGATCAGATTTTCCTGCACTTTTCGATGAAACGCACGTTCTGTTATAGTCACAGCCGTGATTTAACCAGTTTTATAAACGTCTGAGTGTTTTCTATCCACACATACTAATCATATGCATATACTATATTCCTGGCATGAGTAGCAGGGCGCTGAAATGTTGCACGATTTTTAACAAAAAGCGGCGAAAATTCGCATGAGCCCTAACTTAACAGGTGTACATTAAGTTAATTTGTGGAATTTCTTTCCTTGGTGTTTGAGCCAATCAGTTGTGTTGTGACAAGGTAGGGGTGATATACAGAACATATCCCTATTTGGTAAAAGACCAAGCCCATATTATGGCAAGAATGGCTCAAATAAGCAAAGAGTAACGACGGTCCATCATTACTTTAAGACATGAAGGTCAGTCAATGCAGAACATTTCATTAACTTTGAAAGTTTCTTCAAGTGCAGTCGCAAAAACCATCAAGCGCTATGATGAAACTGGCTCTCATGAGGACAGCCACAGGAAAAGAAGACCCAAACTTACCTTTGCGGCAGAGGATAAGTTCATTAGAGTTACCAGCCTCAGAAATTGCAGCCCAAATAAATGCTTCAGAGTTCAAGAAGAGACACATCTCAACATCAGCTGTTCAGAAGAGACTGTGTGGATCAGTCCTTCATGTTGGAATTGCTGCAAAGAAACCACTACTAAAGGACACCAATAAGAAGAAGAGACTTGCTTGGGCCAAGAAACATGAGCAATGGACATTAGACCGGTGGAAATTTGTCCTTTGGCCTGGAGTTCAAATGGGATTTTTTTTGTTCTAACCCCCATGTCTTTGTAAGACCAGGTGTGGGTGTACGGATGATCTCTGCATGTGTATTTCCCACCGTGAAGCATGGAAGAGGAGGTGTGATGGTGTTGGGGTGCTTTGCTGGTGACAGTCTGTGATTTATTTAGAGTTTAAGGCAAACTTAACCAGCATGGCTACCACAGCATTCTGCAGCGATATGCCATCCCATCTGGTTTGGGCTTAGTCCCACAATCATTTGGTTTTCAACAGGACAATGACCCAACACACCTCCAGGCTGTGTAAGGGCTATTTGACCGAGAAGGAGAGTGATGCTGCATCAGATGACCTGGCCTCCACAATCCCCCGACCTCAACCAATTTGAGATGGTTTGAGATGAGTCTCTCAACCAGCCAACAAGTGCTCAGCATATGTGGGAACTCCTTCAAGACTGTTGGAAAAGCATTCCAGGTGAAGCTGGTCCAGGTGAAGCTGGATGAGAGAATGCCAATAGTGTGCAGAGCTGTCATCAAGGCAAAGGGGGGCTATTTAAAGAATCTCAAATATAAAATATATTTTGATTTGTTGAACAGGTTTTTACTCACTACATAATTCCATATGTTATTTTTTGATGTCTTCACTATTATTATACAATGTAGAAAATAGGAAAAATAAAAACCCTTGAATGAGTAGGTGTTCTAAAAGTTTGGACCGGTAGTGTATATTTAGCAGTACAAAGCCAAATAAAAAATTAAGCAATGATTTTCAGTCCTTTTTTCTGTTCCTCTCTTTCTCTAGGCTGAGCGGGATAAGACTGGTCTGGCCAACACGGTCCAGGACCTCCAGAGGCAGTTGGAGCTGTCCCAGCAGGCCTTCAGTGAGCAGGAAGACAAGGTGGGCTCCCTGACCCAGCAGCTGGAGGCCGTACAGCTGCAGAAACACATCCTGCCCCAGGGGAAGGCAGCAGGTGACCGGGGGGACAGCAGCAGCAGGACCCTGGAGAACGGTGCGGATGACTACGACTATGAGCTGGACGTAAAGAGCGCTGAGGTGCTGGAGGCTCGGATGAAGGCGGCCGGCGAGGAGCTGCTGAAGCTGCGTGAGGAGCTGTCTCAGGCAGGGAAACGTTACTCGGCCCTGGAGCAGCGCTGCCGGCAGGAGAAGGAGCGATGGAGGGGAGAGGCCCATGAGCTGGCTGAGAAGATCCGCCAGTGCATCAAGTCCAGCCGGCAGGACCAGGAGCGCATCAGCGAGCTGGAGAAGGAGATCGGAGCGACGAGGAAAGTGGCTACTGATTCTGAGGGTCATCTCAGCGTGGCACAGGAGGAGCTGCTGGCCTTCTCTGAGGAGCTGGCCAACCTCTACCACCACATCTGTGTGTGCAACAACCTCACGCCCAAACGCGTCACCCTGGACTACTACCGCGACGGGGCCCGGGGGCAGTCAGGGGGGAGCGGAGGGAGGTCCAACCACCTGCACCCCCATCACGGACGTAACAAGCGCCGCTCCAACGAGTTGTTTGCGAAAGCAGTGCACGGAGGGGATGGAGACAGTAGGCCTGGTACTCCCCAGGACTCCCGTGACAACTCCCCCTCGACACGCTGCTCCTCCCCCGCCCCAGTTTGCCCTGGCTCCCCCACGCTGGACTTCAGGGACCCCTCCAACGTACGTAACCTGGTGGCTGTCATCCGTTGCCAAATCAAACACCTCCAGGTACGAGTGCCGCCGCCATGTTGTCTTCCACTAAACATACATATTTAATGGAGAGTTAATTTAATAAACACATGTTTCTTTTTATCTTTTACCAGATCTAATGTGTTATAGTCTCCTACATTCATTTCACATTTCCACAAAATGTTTCCTTTCAAATGGTATCAAGAATATGCATATCCTTGCTTCAGGTCTTGAGCTATATGCAGTTAGATTTGGGTATGTCATTTTAGGCAAAAATTGAAAACAAGGGTTGGATCCTTAAGTGTAGACATAGTATGCCATGCTGAATTCTGGTCCCACGGTACAGAATGTATTATTTGGCTTCTTTCAGAAAGCTGTTAAGCAGAATGTCTGGCGCTTGGTATTATTTGGGAAGCAGATATATGGGAACTGTAGTATAGTAGACTAATAATACTACATATGAGAGATATTTTGGATCATTTTTACATTGCTTTAGTTCGGTGGAAAGACCTATTCAGACACAGGTGTTTCCTGAGTGCTCCATCATGTCAGTGAAACTGAAAGTATGCTGAATAACATCACTAAGGCAATAAGCACTCGTCATGCCTGTTTCCCTCAGGTGGCGGTGGACCTGTGTCGCCACCGGGGCACGCTGCCCTATTCGGGAGGGATCAGCTGTGGAGGGGAGCTGGAAAGTGAGGCCCTCACGGAGGAGGTGCTGAAGCTCAAGTCTCTCCTCAGCACCAAGAGAGAACAGATTGCCACTCTCAGGACTGTCCTCAAAGCCAACAAACAGGTAATGTACAACAACAAACAAGGTCTTACAATGGACACGTCAAGTTGAACACGCACACATACACACACGACACACACAACCATCAGACTCAGATGGGTCACTTACTGTGTAACAAGATGTACCGACGTGACTATCGTAATTGGTCTTACCAAATGGTCATCAATGAGGTGTAGTTCTATTTTTGTCTTGAAAAGAGGTTGAATCTATTTTTTCATTGAGGGTCTGGGGCAGACTGACTCTCAGCCTGACGTGTCCATGACCTGTAATCCTCAGACCAGAGTCACTAGATAATGTCCTGACTCGATAACAACTGAACATTCAATCAGACTTTTCCTCTGGTCTTTCTCTCTATTTTGTGTATCCTGTTCTGTTTTCTTGGCTTGTCAATAAAGCCTTGGGTATCTGACCCATAGCCACACCAGTAAGGTCTGTCTTCTGACTGCTAGAACCATCAGTCTGCCTGGAGGGGATGTTCCTCGTTCAATTGTCTCATATTTGTTTGCGATCTATATATATTTTTAAATGAAAAACAAATGATATTCCCAAAAGGGGAGGGGAAGGGGTGGGTGAGACATGATTGGACGGTCTGAGTGTAGACTGAGTCAGAGAGGGAGTATGATGACGTCTTCCTCAGAGATCTTCCAGTACACTTCTCCTTCCTCCCCCTCTACTCTGTACGCCTCCAGCCCTGGCTGACCTTCTTCTGTCAACCCCTTCTCTCGCTCTCTTCTCTCCTCTTTCCCGCTGTCTCACACACACACACACACACACACACACACACACACACACACACACAAACTCTAAGGCTAATCTCTGCTCGATTAGGCGAGCGTCTCTGTCACGGGTTAGCCTCTGAATTCAGATGTCTGGTGCTCTTCTATTCTACTGCCACAAAGATTCAGACAGATTCAGAACTATGATGTTTTAATAAATTTCTATCATAAAACATGTGTGGTTAACCTTTGTTCCCTTCTAGCACAGTTCCCTTCTAGCACAGTTATGTAAATATGGCCTTTATTTACATTGTAGTCATTTACCAGACACTCCAGAGCGACTTACAGTAAACTTTAGAATTAAGATATTTACCAGTTAATTATTGGTAATTTGCTTTGACAGGGTCGATGCTGTATTTCTTGTTTCTGTTTAAATAAAGGGTTGATATTTTCATTGCTAAAAATGTCCCATCTGCCATTTTTTTTAAATTTGCGTTGCACTAACAGATGAGAGGTGAACTTTGCCATCTGTTATGTACTTGATGTATTTTCCCCAGCTGTAACAATGAATCCTAATGTTTCTATTCCAGACAGCAGAGTTGGCTCTGAGCAACCTGAAGACCAAGTACGAGACAGAGAAGAGCATGGTGTCTGAGACCATGGTGAAGCTGAGGAACGAGCTTAAGGCCCTGAAGGAGGACGCTGCCACCTTCTCCTCACTGAGGGTGATGTTCGCCAGCCGGTACAGTCATTTATATACTGTCCTATTTTATATTCCCAATCACCAAGAATAACAGCAATCTAGAGACCTGAGTTGGAGGAGTGCAGTAACCTCTATTTGTTTAACAATTTAAAAACAGAAATCAGCATCACAAGTGAATACACTGTATTTCAAGTCTGAGGAAACACACACAAAAAGGATTTCAGTTGTGTGTGTCAATTGGTGATGTGCTGCAATCAAAAATATACATATTGCATGATGTCCAAATTCCTGTTAGGCTTACTCTGAGATTAGCGTTCCAGGCCTATTTTCTACCCAGCTGCACATCCACAGACTAGCTTCCCTCTGCTGCTGTGAGCAGATCTACACCTGACAGTAGACACTCCAGTGGAACTAATTGTTCTCCATCTTTAAGCAGCTAATCGTCATGTTTGTGCTCCTGTGGCTCATGTTTAGATGAGACAGTCAGACATTCCATGACATGGTAGACTAGAGCTTGGTTGCGACCCAAATGGAACCTGTTCCCTAAATTGTGCTCTACTTTTGAGCAGAGCCCTAAGGACCCTGGTCAAAAATAGTGCACTAAGTAGGGAAGAGGGTGCTATTTGGGATGCATGCTAGAGCTTCCGCCACTACAGTGTCATCTAATCAGATTACCCCTCTGCAGTCCGCCACAATCCCTCTCCTCACGTGCAGGTTAGCACTCACGTGCTACTGCTCTGTTTGGAGCCTCAGCCTGGACCGACCTGTCCATCGGGTCAGGGAGACTCTCCACGCAATGGTCCCTTCTCCCCCTCTACCCCGCCTCCAACAGTCTCTAGGGAAAGCTGCTAGCAACCAAGAGTGGACTGAGACCGAGTTAACCTGTGCAGAGCCTGCCTCACGTGTGATACACTGTTAGTTGGCAGGCAGATGTGTTTGTCAGTGTTGGCATGTATGTCCTGAACTAGTGTGTGGTGGGACAAAGGAATTTGTTATTTGTGATCGTGTCTGTCATTGCTTGCACAGTTCTGTACGGTATTGAATACTGTAGCTACTGTTACTGTAGTGTTTCCACATGTGTATGTGTTGTTTTTAATGTATGTGTGTGTTACTATTAGAGGGGTGTTAATTTAGCGATTGTTCAGTACTGCAAGCTCAGAAGGGCTTTCAAGGAAAGGAGTATTTTCTCTGAATATGCTTTTTTCCCCCTGGAAAGACATTAAGCTCTGTCTCTTCACTAGGCATTAAATGAGCTGCCATTTGATTAAGCCTGGTGTTTGAAAGGCCCTATAATACAGGGTGTGGCAAAAGCCTACAGTCTGCTGCTACGGCCAGAGACCCTGACTGAAATTTGATTTGGGAAATGTTTTGTAATGGTGCCATCATGTGGTAATATAGAGTACCTCAAACTCAAATTATGATTCAACAAATTCAGAAATGAAATGTTGCTTTCTTTGTATTTTCTTGGGTTTCTCTCTTCTCTTGGGTTTGTCCCATGTGATCTTACTGTCTGTCTTGTCTCATAAATGGCTATGTCATCTTCCTCTGTGTGTTTGTTTGTCATAGCTGTTGAGATGATGAGCAGTACATTATTCAGATAATGTTTTCTATGTGTGTACAGTTTGTATAACTTTTATCTGTCTAACATGTCTACTAAATGTGTGTGATTGTGTTGCTCTAACATGCATGTGTCTCCAGGTGTGACCAGTATGTCACCCAGCTGGACGAGATGCAGAGGCAGCTAGCAGCGGCTGAGGATGAGAAGAAGACCCTGAACTCCCTGCTCCGCATGGCCATCCAGCAGAAGCTGGCCCTGACCCAGCGCCTGGAGGACCTGGAGGCCCCTATGTCCCCCCACGGCCTTGGCAACAGCCCTCGCCGCGTCAGGGCCAAGGAGCTGGGCACCAAAACGGGCCGAAGCCCCCGGCGCAACAGCCCCGTACGGAGCAGGAACAGTCCCCGCTCCAGCCCAGTCCTCACCAACAGTGTGTCCAGCACCGCCAGCCACCACTTCCGAGCCCTTACCCACAGCCTCCACACCAGCCCTGTAAGAACCCGGTCTTCCTCCACCACTACCTCCTTCCATCCTGACCCTCTTCCTCCTATATATACCCCTTCCTCCTCTACCCGTACCACTCCCCGTCCTTGCAGAGCAGCCAAGCTCCCCAGGGATGCCACGTTCATTAGAAGTCGTAGTGTCCCTGATGTGTTCCGAGCAGGGTTGAGTCCTTGGGAGGAACAGGATGACACCCAGTCTGACTCCTGTAGAGGGTCTTCCAGCTCCCTGGATAGCGTAGTCTTTGGGAGGGCTCATGTAAGGGGTGCCAGATGGGCTTCAGGCCCTAATCATGAAGATACCTTTTTCACCAATCACACTTTGTGCTCCTCGTCCTCTGCCTCCAGAGTAAAGTCTTCCTATTCCAGATCGATAGAGAATCTGGCCACTTCCAGGTCTCTCTTTATCCCTTCTGTCAACGTATTAGACCCACAAGGCACTGTTAAGCCAGTGTTGAAGCCAACCTTGGAGGTTTCTGTTCATAGAAAACAACAAAACGTTGTTTACAAATCAAATTCTTCAGAGGTGGTGTCCACAAGATCTTCTCCAACCCCAAGGTGCCTTACAGCAGCTCCCCTCTCTCTCCCAAGTCAGTCCAGTAGGACCAGACGGGCCCCAGGCTCAGAATCACAGAGTCGTTTGAGTAGGCCTAGTTATAGGGGCACCAGTGATCCTCTTCACCCACAACCAGCCAGGGCTCGTAGTTCACAGCCCAGAGGATCACGCTCACACAACCAATGACCCTTTGGAGTTTTATCAGCATAAGGGATCAAGAATGTTGCCCAAGTTATTGAAAGTAGACATGGAAATACATTGATTGTCTATTGATGGCACCACAGTCTCATAACCTCTTGTTAATACTTATTATTTTTATTTTTATTTTTTACCTGTTGTCTTAACCAATTGTTCTGCTTTGTGGATCAGTGACAGTATCCTTTTTCAGTTTTGTTTTGGTCCGTCGGTTTATTACTAAATGTCCTTTTATGTATCTGTCTCCCCCTGTGTCTGCAGCGGTAAAACCAGTCAGTCGTCACGATCCCCCCAGTCCTCCATAAGAACCGTGTTCTCCATGTCCACCTCCTGAAACAAACGCCTTCCCTTCCTCCAAACACATCCTCTTCATCCCAGACCTCCTGAGTCAACTCCCAGACCTTTCTACTCTACTCATCAGACCCAGTGGACTGGCTGCCCTTTCCGTTTCTCCCTTCCATCTTCCTACCCTCTGTATGGACCCAAGATGCCTACCTGCATGCAACCAGGAAGGGAGAGTTAAAGAAGAAAACATACTCTGATTTTATTTATAATGTTATGAAGTAAAGGACTGTTTTTCTGACCTACACAGTATTATTTACCACTTTCTTTCAAACTGAAAACCCTGTCCTGCTGTTGATGTATATTTATGCAAATATATTCCATTTTGATGCTGCTGCAAGTTTTTTGACACTAGTGAAGACGTTTAGCCTGGCAACATGCTGAAGTCTGCCTGGCAACATGCAACGTTCTTCTAGTGTCAGGCAGCATCCCCCCTGGACAACTGCTGCATAGCGTGACCTCCATGGCTGCATCTGAAATGGCACCATATTCCCTACTGTGTATTGTGCACTACTTTTGACCTGGGCTCATGGTGATTTGGTTGAAACTAGTGCAATAGGTAGGGAATAGGTGTGCCGTTTTGGTTTCATGGGCATTTTAAAACACAGCAGCCTTACTAATCATAATTGAAATACTAAATGCACACTGAAGAGTCCTGTCTCTCTGGTGTTTTGAGGTTTATTTCTTTAGCTCTGCATCTTCTACTGGCGGTAACTGTTAAATCCTTCTCTTTGTCCTGTGACTTACCTGACTGTTTGGCTTTGGCCTACCAGCCATACCCTTCAGTCAGCAGATCAATATCACTGATGGAAATGATTCATCTGTAGCCTCAGCACCTCAGGTTTATATCACAGTTGAATGAACTAGCTAACAAAAAGATGGGAGATATTTGACGGGCATGCTTCATTTCAAACTATGCAGATAGCTCTGAGACTGAAGGCCCTGCAGACTGCTGTTTTCCAGGACCTGAGTAAGGAGGGCCTCAAAGGTTGACTGTTCCATAAAAATAGAATTACGAGAACAGACATCTGTTTAATTATATTTCTATGGATTCTAACTAATTAATTTCCCTCTCGTCTCCTGGCAGCAGGGTTGCAGTGGTCGTGGGTCTTCTAATATAGTGTTCCTACTGGACCACACTGCCAGCCTCCTACAGTGCAGGGTCCACGGTGGGGCACATCCACCTTTGTATCTAGTAGCCTTAGTGATTTGGCAATTTGTTTTATAATTTAAAAATAAATAATACAAAAACAGGCTCAAATCAACTTGGTCCAGGTGGGTTTCTGTGCTGTGTTTAGTGAAGGTCAATACATCATGCTAATTGGGGGTTCCAATATTGAAAACAGTGCCTTGGTTTTCCTCTTGCTCCAGTCATTTAATGTTTAGACTAAATCACCTTTTTAAATATGTTGAACACTGTTGTAGTGATGAGATGTGTAGTTAAGTTTTTAAATGATTATGGAGCTTTGTTTAGCTTTTTGGGAAACTAATAATAGGCTCTTTGGTATTTGTTGTAGTTTGTACATTTCTTTGTCCTTAAACCCTCCCTCCCGTTTTCTCACTCTTTAACAAATGTGTTTGTACAGGTAGGTGTTTTGTAAATGTAACTGATCATCATACGTCTGAATGTGGGGACAAAATGAATTAGTACATTTATTTTATTTTGTCGATAGAACCTAATATGCCCAAATGGTCTGCATCAATTTCTGTGTATGTAAAGTAAGTTAATTTTGTTGACCTGTGAACAACCTATTGTGTGATGGAGAATAAAGCAACACCACTGTCAGGAATTGTTGGGTTGATGACATTAATCTTACTGTACGTTTTCTTTGCCTTTATGATTAATACTTAAAGATCCTTCCCCTAATATGATGAGGTAATGCATCTTTTGAAGCATGTTGTGTCCAATTTATTTGATGTTTCATTTGTTACATTGGATTTGCCCAACTTATTGTAATTGGTTCAATGAACTCCGGGCCCTTCTCCCTATACCGGGGGCGTAGAGGGAAGTTAAACCTGTTATATCGGCACATTTATTTATCTGTAATCAGCCAGCAAATTCATTGGTTCCTTTTTATAGTAATTGTAAACAATACCGGTATATTTGTATGCATTGGTTCTGATGTTTTTTCTTAGAATAACCTGCAAAAACGTGGATATCGCACTGGGCTGTGCATTAAAGAAAATGGTTGAACTAATGGAGAGAAGAAATGTAAAGATCAAAGCTGTGAATTAAATTACAGGTCGGCAGCGATACCTTTACCTGCTGCTTCCTCGACACCTGCCGCTCAGACATTAGGTTGAAGGCAAGAAGCGCCCCGAGGAGCCATGTCCGGACGATCGTACTCCTCCACCGACCCAAAAGCAGATCATAGGACAT
The DNA here is from genome assembly GCF_023373465.1 of Oncorhynchus keta. Lineage (NCBI taxonomy): Eukaryota > Metazoa > Chordata > Actinopteri > Salmoniformes > Salmonidae > Oncorhynchus > Oncorhynchus keta. Next base: position 22,494,578 of record NC_068448.1, read on the forward strand.
ACTTATGGGCACGTTGTAATGAGAGGAAACGGCTTGTGCACGATAAGTAGTAGAGTAAACTCAGTTTTCCTTTGTCAGAAATCCCCCCTATCACTCTCAACGTCAGGTAGGCTAAACTTGAAGGGATTCCCATCATTTGTAATGTGCATCCACTTATGGTGACATATATCGCTTATAATGTGCAACTACAGCCATTTGGGTGCTGATGGGGACGGATTCAGTACTCTCCAGCCACTGATGTCAGTTTTGTCATCAGGATCGTATCAGTTCATCCTCTTCTAGACTAGTGCTGTAACAGTTCATCCTTCCTTAGGTTTTAAAGTGGGTCTAACATGACAGCTGGATGGCAGTCCTGTCAGTTATTGGTCTTGTTCTGAGAAAATCAAATTGTTGAAACTAACACTCATCCAGGGAATATCAAAACAACCTCAGGACTAATCCCAAACCCCTGCAGGGCAGGCCATGGTCTGACACACTCATTTACCCATTAGCCATATGATTGCATATTTTGTTTCATTATCTGGTCACTAGATTATAGCATCATTATGTCGGCACACACACAGCAAAACCCCGGGGTGCTACTTTGGTTTTAGAAGTGGGGGGGAATATAAACATATTTTGTAAATGATCATTTAGGATGAACACTCCAAACAGCCTACCCGACTGCTCGGAGGCTTCCGCATGGGCCTAAAGTACAACGTTGCCTCGTTTTGTGTCACATTGCAATTATTAAACGGGGGGGACATGTCCCCAGTGAAAGTTGCGCTCCTGGCAAAACTCTCACTATAAAGACATAAGAAGGGTCTTGATACTCTAGGGGGAGAGATAGACTCGAGAATGAGGTTACCAGTTAGATATGGGAAATCTATCATGTTGACGGCCAGCTGCTGTCACTCCTGTCTTATCTAAAAGGCTGTGACCCACTTATCTGTTATAGGCAGCTCCAAATTAAATGTGGCCCCATGGTCATATTCCAGGAATTTTGTGACCGATTGGGAAACTGATGTTGGCCATCTTTTTAATCTGAGTCTGTGTTTGCTGTGTAACTGATATGATTGCTCAGGAATAACAGAGCAAAAAAAAAAGATGCATTGTTGAAATCCTTACAAATCACACAAAATAAGTCAGTAATTTTGCTAAACTTTTTGGTCCAGTGATCTATCTTATAAACACATTCTGCTGTTTGTTTTTGTGTGTTGGCAAAAGTAAATTTGCCTCTTCAAATCCTGTACAGTGTTTCAAATGTCTTACCCCATATGACTTCCCTGTAATCCTGTTGTTGCTTGCCTAAACTTTGTTCTTTGCTTCAGGTACATAGTCATTGTGCACTCCGGCTGGCAGCACCTCAAACTGATTAGTACCGAAAATGTAAGTCCTTAAATCGTATAAAGCTGTAGTTATGTTATTTTTTTGGCACTGAGCAAATTTCAGGTCTTTGAAAATTCTGTGCAACTTCCAGAGCACGTTGACTGTAAACACTGAGACTGTACCTGCTTTAAGTTACAGTTTTGACAGTGGCCAGGTAGGCTAATGTGGCTATTTGATCATAATGTAGACCTAACATCAAAAACAATAACTGGGCTAATAACTCACTAACTAGCAAATGGTATGAACAAAAACTGCATTCCAGACGGTGTCTATTCCACAAGTTACCACCTGCTAAATATATGATGTTAAAATGTCTATTTACTCTGTTCCATCTGACTGTGCAATCCCCTGTCTCATCAGCTCAGCCAGGCACTTTATAAACGTTGATCTCCACTATAAAAAGCAGCTAAACATTATCTCACATTTCTTCTAACATTTAGTTTTCAATAGCTGAAATGTATATAAACCTTGCTCTCTGTCTCTCCGACATTCGCTACATTGTTTCAATATTCAAATTTGATCCCCAGCTGTCCCATAGTCGAGTCAAATCAAATGTTATTTGTCACATACACATGGTTAGCAGATTTTAATGCAAGTGTAGCGAAATTCTTGTGCTTCTAGTTCCGACCATGCAGTAATACCTAACAAGTAATCTAACAGACAGGCAGGCAGCGTTTCTCAGACAGTAGATATCATGAATCAGCTGGCATAATTTTTATGGATATATTCAAAGAAATATCAAATGAATCAAAGTGCAGCTAGTTTGCAGTCTTTCCAGCTTCAGTTTGAAGGTATTGTGTTAGCTGAGGTGTTGGTTAGCTCCTCTGAACAACAGTGTCCTGACGAGTGAACACATTTTCTATGCCAGGCGAAATCGTGCCTCATTAGCTCATTGTTATGCATGTATCCAAACAAATTTCACTAGAAAACAGCTTATGCAAATGCAGCTACTTTGCTGTGCATTCTGGCTGCACATTTTGACGTGACTGTAAATTAGCCGTAGTTGACTAGCAAGCAAGGGAGAAGAATGTTGCCAGTCTTTATGGCAATGGAACATTTAGAACGAATGACTAACACACATCCATAGATGCAGAACAAAAGACTGAACGACTGGGTCAAGTCTCTGGCAACCGAACTGATAGAACAAACGACGAGCTTGCTTGGGTAGCAACCTTAGATTTGTGACGTGACTTTATCTTGTGGAAGGATGAAATTGTATGAATAAATTAACCAAAATATTTTTTATGAAAATATGTTAATCATTATTTGAAAATGTTGGTAACCCGTTGTATAAAAGTGATAAGGCTTCTTGGTATAAACATTATAATGCCCTCGAAGCCGGTGTATGGACGATATATTGGCACTGTTTGCTGCTAACAACACCCTTGCCAAGGGTCCTCCAAACACCGGCTTCGAGGGCATTATCATTTAAATAGGCCTACTGCAGCTCTGATTGGTTATGCCGCACGGTGCCAAAATACCAAAACAAACTATGCAAGAGATTTTGTTGTAAGCAGAATGCATCAGAGCATGATTATATTGCGCACGACAGCCCTATACTGTCTTAACTAAGGGGGAAAACTCGAAATAGTTGAGTGAAGTTCAATCTGGTGCCTGATATTTCTTCTGCGCTCTGTGCGGCATTCACAAAGATTTGCGTGGCAGTCTCGGGGCTACTGCGCATCCACGCAGGTTAGAAGGAACGTTTTTCGTGTACTTGTACCCCTTTTTCGTGATATCCAATTTGTAGTACAGTCTTGTCCCATCGCTGCAACTCCCGTATGGAATCGGAAGTGGGAAGGTTGAGAGCCAAGCGTCCTCCGTAACACGACCCTACCAAGCCGCACCGCTTCTTGACACACTGCTCGCTTAACCCGGAAGCCAGCTGCACCAATGTGTCGGAGGAAATACCATACAACTGTCGACCAAAGTCAGCTTGTCACGGTCGGCTGTGACACAGACTGGGATCGAACCCGGGGCTGTAGTGACGCCTCAAGCACTGCGATGCAGTGCCTTAGACCCTGTGTCACTCTGGAGGCCCAGAAGGAACATTGGTTATGTAATCTCTGATGCTGATTGAGATATCCAAAACACAGTATCAGTCTACTATGTTGTCTCTCTAATATGTCTCTGTGCTGTCTCTCCCCAGACCTGATACCACCAGATGTGTGTGTAACCTGCTCAACACCTCCACTATTTATGCAAACAATGAGGTCAGCCTGGCTGAGGTGGACATCTATGGGTTTGACTATGACTACACCATGGCCTTCTACTACAACACCCTCAACAACATGATCTATAACACTGCCAGACTTCCTCATCGAGAACTACAAGGTTTGTGTGCTCTAACTAAACTGCCAATACACTACCACATACTGGTCATTTTCTGCTCTTGTTTGACAGAATCCTGAAGGTATCTGCCTATATTACTACATCCCAAACTTCACCGCACGGGGTCTTCACTATGATATTCAAAAGGTAAACATCATACAGCAATTATGCCTCTCTAATACATCGCTCTGCCCTTATTTAAACATATAATCTCAAGGTACCATGGGTTTACAGTACTGTTTTGTCCTCCCCATGGTCTCCTGATGAAGATAGATGCTTTCCATTACATTCAGCTGGGGACTGTGTATCAGTGAGTTCTGTTTATGGGTAGGTGAATAACACTCTGCAATGTATGGGTCAGTCAGTGTACTAAACATATACATATAATGAATATAACATGCTTGAAACTCTAACCCTGGCAATTTCACTGGTGAACTCATGGGTACACTCACAATGGCTGCCTGGTATTGTGATGGAATCATTTCCAGGGTATTTTGGAATGTTCTATAAACTGATGCTGGGTTGCCATGCTAATAAAGTAGAATGTTCATTCAAATAATGCTAACTGATGTGGCTCATGTAATGGAATGTATTTTTTCTAATGTCAGTTGAGTTGACTCAACAAATCACAGTGCAGATTGAAGGGTACGCTTATGAGAATGGTGGGCTGAATTTTCTGGAATTTACTACTTTAAATAATACTTTTAAGATCAATTGCATAAAACAATTCCTAAGAAGACCCACTTCTATCTGGAATTTTATTCCTCATCATGTCTTCTCTACTTTTGGTGGCCCTAACTTCATGTTGTTTTGCAATTATAATATTGACAAAATTCCAGTGAAATTTTCTGCTTTTCATCGTCAGGTTTTCTTGCCACCATGGCTTTTTTTTGCCTTTACCTCCCTTATCTCACCTCATTTGCCCACATCATATATAGACTTCTTTATACTGTATTATTGACTGTATGTTTGTTTTACTCCATGTGTAACTCTGTGTCGTTGTATCTGTCAAACTGCTTTGCTTTATCTTGACCAGGTCGCAATTGTAAATGACAACTTGTTCTCAACTTGCCTACCTGGTTAAATTAAATAAAAATGTATAAACACAATTTTTCTCCACACAGATATTATATATGGAATAATCGGGATATATTGTTTAAAAATACTTCTTTGTTTTTAGAATATTGATTCTGAAATAATATCCTATTGGTGAGCCAACTGGTAAATGCAGAGGGTCTTTTACTCAGTTTTAAGGAATTCTTATCACTTTACAAGGTCCTTCTAACACCTAAAGATTTTGCAATTATTTTAGATGCCTTTCCCTCAGGTGTTGCTCTGTTATTCAGGAACGTGTCAAGACCTGACCCTCAGAGCCTACCTTCTATTGACCCTGTTGACTCATCAGTAGGAAAGATTTGTTTCTCTTTTGGTCCATTCAACAACAGAGCAATACGAACCTTGTTTCAGCAGGATGTTGTATCTATTTATGTCATGTCTTATTAGAATGGATTTATTGATAATATCTGTTGGAAAAAAGTTTGGATGTTGCCACACACATTGTTAACAAAATGAAGGAAGTTTCCTTTAAAATTATTCATAAATATTATCCTGCCAACCACCATATGAAGAAGGTTAAGGAAAACATCAACTCAAATAGCTCCTTTTGTAATGACCACCCAGAAACAGTGTTGCATCTTTTTTGGCATTGTATTCATGAAAGAAAACTGTGGCAAGACATCAGAAGGTTTATAATTTATTTATGAAGATTTATGAAGATTTTACACTTGTGGAGAGATGTACTGCTTGGATTCTTTACATACAATAGAAATAAGCTGAAACATTTTTATGTAATTTATTTCATTATTCTTTTGGCCAAATTTCATATACACAAATGTACATTTACAAACAAAAAAACAAATTTTCTTACCCTACAAAAATAAATGGAACTGTATTTTAAGACCGTTCAATACTCTACTAATAAAAAATAACTTGCACAATTGGTGGCTGACTAAATACTTTTTTGCCCCACTGTATATACTTGTGCTCCCTCATGTACTTTCTGTATTGATTTGTTGTTAATAAAAAAAATAGCTTTTTTTTTAAAAAAAGCACAGATTGAAGGGTACACTTCCTGCTTTCCTTCCTGGCATGGGTCTAGGTCAAAAATATACAGGTTTGGCTCCAGCGCCGTTGCTAACTGCCAGTGCCATTGCTAACTGCCAGCGCTGTTGCTAACAAGCAAAGCTGGTCCCATTTGTTGCAAAGAGTATTGGGATATTAGAATTTTGTTGTCTTAACCTTTGTCATCTTAAACCTAGGCATGGGTACACTCAAAATGGATGCCAGTCCACCAATTATGCCATCATTGACTTGAATGGAGACCCTTTCAATTCTAAGCCTCTAGACCAATTTTCACTGATGAATGTGTCTGTTTTTTATGTCTCTTTTTTCTGCTTGCATTTTGTATTTATATATTGATGTCTGTATTTTCGGTTATTTATGTAGTTCAGGGCTCATTTGTAAAATAGACCTTGGTCTCACTATGACTTCCTGATAAAATTAAGGTAAAATATATATATGTATATCTAGGTAGGTATATATATCTAGGTAGAATATATATATGTGTATATATATATATATATATGCCAAGTGTGCAAAATATATATTATATATATATTCTAACTGCCAAAAGTTTGGAAACACCTACTCATTCCAGGGTTTTTCTTTCTTTTTACTATTTTCTACATTGTAGAATATTAGTGAAGACGTCAAAACTATGAAAGAACACATATGTAATCATGTAGTAACCAAAAAAAACCAAATCAAAATATATCTTCAAAGTAGCCACTCGTTGCCTTGATGACAACTTTGCACACTCTTGGCATTCTCTCAACCAGCTTCATGAGGTAGTTACCTGGAATGCATTTCAATTAACAAGTGTGCCTTGTTAAAAGTTAATTTAGGGACTTTCTTTCCTTCTTAATGTGTTTGAGCCAATCAGTTGTGTTGTGACAAGGTAGGGGTGGTATACAGAAGATATCCCTATTTGGTAAAAGACAAAGTCCATATTATGGCAAGAACAACTCAAATAATCAAAGAGAAACGACAGTCCATCATTACTTTAAGAAATGAAGGTCAGTCAATCCGGAAAATCTCAAGAACTTTAAAAAGTTATTCAAGTGCATTTGCAAAATCCATCAAGTGCCATGATGAAACTGGCTCTCACGAGAACCGCCACAGGAAAGGAAGACCCAGAGTTACCTCTGCGGCAGAGAATACGTATATTAGAGTTACCAGCCTCAGAAATTGAAACCCAAATAAATGCTTCACAGAGTTCAAGTAACAGGCACATCTCAACATCAACTGTTCAAGCAGACTGTGTGAATCAGGCCTTCATGGTCAAATTGCTGCCAAGAAACCACAACTAAAGGACAGCAATAAGAATAATAGACTTGCTTGGGCCAAGAAACATGAGCAATGGACATTAGACCGGTGGAAATCTGTCCTTTGGTCTGATTAGTTCAAATTTGTGATTTAGCATGGCTACCACAGCATTCTGCAGCGATACGCCATTCCATCTGGTTTGCGCTTAGTCCCGCTATCATTGGTTTTTCAAAAGGACAATGACCCAACACACCTCCAGGCTGTCTAACGGCTATTTGACCAAGAAGGAGAGTGATAGTTTGCTGCATCAGATTACCTGGCCTCCACAATCACCCAACCTCAACCCAATTGAGATGGTTTGGGATTAGTTGGACTACAGAGTGAAGGAAAAGCAGCCATCAAGGTCTCAGCATATGTGGGAACTCCTTCAAGACTGATGGAAAAGCATTCCAGGTGAAGCTGGTTGAGATAATGCCAAGATTGTGCAAAGCTGTCATCAAGGCAAAGGGTGGCTACTTTGAAGAATCTCAAATATAAAATATATTTTGATTTGTTTAACACTTTTGGTTACTACATGATGTCTTCACTATTATTCTACAATGTAGAATATAGTAAAAATAAAGAAAACCCTGTAATGAGTGGGTGTGTCCAAACTTTTTATTGGTACTGTATATTTGTTTGGTACTAAAACTGTGTTGACCCTGTAGGGGGCTGAACCCAGTTCCAGATGAGGTCCTGAGGCTCTGTGGGGCTACCCACCATGTCCCCCTACACCAGATCAGCGAATTCTATGGACAGACTACATAAACATAAATGGTACCATAGATCATTCATGATACATCGGGATGTGTGAGGTAATGTGCAACGTTAGTTCCGGTACTTTGGACAAATCACAATTTCACAGGTGTTAGCGTCTTGAATTCTGGAAGGTTAGGCGACATTTGGAACATGGACTTTCCCGTAACTTGCAAATTGAGTGAGTGGAGCACTTTGTTCCAGCAGGGAGGTTTTGTTCATCAGGTTCAGTCTGTAAGACCTGGGGCTTTGATGTTTTCACTCAGGTTCACATTCTTCTATGTCTATTGAATGCCTCCTTGTGGAGGAAGCACAACATGCTTCCCCTGCCTCCTAATCTTCCATCTCAAACATACTGTATTCCCACTACCCACAATCCTCTGGGTCTGGTGCTGGGCTCCCTGTCTTCATAAATGAGAGATTAGCTCTGTGTACAGGCCTCGCTCTCTGGGCACTGATTTCATTTTTTCCTCCTTGGAAAGAGAGTGGTTCCAGACATGGTGCCTCATTTCATTAGAGCTAGAAGCACCGGGTGGTAATATCATGTTTAGAAATAAGTATTTTATACCCATTTTGTAACTGCATTTCTTGCTAATCACACCCAATTTTAGAGCCATTGTAATATGTTGACGAGTGTGTTTATAAGCATACAAAACTGAGGGTTTATAAGTCAGTTTATAAGCATACAGTAAGTAGTTGACTTGTAATTGTCCATAGGATCTCAAAGTGAAGCAGTTAATGAACATCTTCTCCATCCCAGAGATGACCCTCCTGGCGGTGGCCAATGATTTCTTCATCTCCGACGACATTGAGTACGATCCTGAGCACCTCATCAAAGATGTCTCAGTGAGTGTCTCAGCACAATGCCTGTTTCTCATGCCATTTCTCACCCTGTGTAATGTTCTTTCACTCCCTCTTGCTGGTTTTATAAACCCTTTGCCTGGTTCATTTGACCGTTTGGGCACAGTGGGGATGTTCACCAGCAGGTTCAGCTGTCTGTCTACCTAGAGAGAGGTTGCCAGGGACTCAGACGTGTGGTTCTCATTCCACACTGGGGTGAAAGGGTTTAGGATACAGTTTGTCCCGCTCAGATTCACTTTGTCTGCCAGAGAAAGACGAGATCTAGCTCTCTATATCCTCCCTCATCAATTAGACTGGGTCTGAGTAGAGAGCGTGATATTCAAAACCTGAGTATAAGCATGTTGAATTTATAATTTTCTATGAGTACATACTATAGCTGAATTTAAGTATATTTATGTGCACTTACTGTTTGTGCTCCTTAAAGGCATATGGAAACATTGATGTTTTTATTGATGTTTTTATCCTCAGGAAGCCATTAGAATGGTTCACATCAAAGGTTACATGTACAAATGGATCATGCAGAGATCTGGGTGAGCAATGTTGGATTCTGTTTGTGATGTCCAGTCAAACACCTTTTCTTTTTTACGCCCGCAAAATGTAAAAGTTTGAATTGTTGTCGTTGTTGTGTACATTTCCCTCGTCTTCCCCCCTCCATAGAGAAGTACATTCTGCGAGGGGACGAGCCTTATGCTTTTCTGCAATGCCTGATCAGCCACGGGAAGAAAGTGTTCCTCATGAGGATGAAGACCTAGGGTCATATGTTGGATTGGATGACATATTGATTTGATGGTAAATTGACCATAATTAGGATAGACATTAAAGAGGATGAGTCATTCTCCTAATGTCAACCACTTATTTTGCATAAATACCGAACATGATTGATAGCGGAAGCACAAACACTGAAGTATCATTCAGCCAGAACAGTATTGCTGAATGGGAAGAGTAAGCACGAGCATATGTCATTCACAGTGAGCACCGTGTATTTTGATGAATGGAACGAGACACTGCTCTGTTGCTTTCTCTGTAAGATTGGCCCAATCGCTATGATTACTCTGATTGTAGGGATAAAGGCATGAGGTTCATGGTGGGGAGAGATTGGAGGGACTTCTTTGATGGGGTCATTGTCCAGGCAGACAAACCACATTTCTTCAATGACGGTGAAGTGAGTATGAAGTGTTTTTATGTGCCGTGTTGTCATGTGTTTATTGGAACCATATTCAAATCGCTGTCCAATGTTGCCCCTCTTACAGACCATCTCACAGACCATCTCACAGACCATCTCACAGACCATCTCACAGACCATCTCACAGACCATCTTACAGACCATCTCACAGACCATCTCACAGACCATCTCACAGACCATCTCACAGAACTTTTAGACGCTTAGATGGAAATGGGGACCTCTAGTGGGACAAAATAAACAGTCTGGACAAAGGACAGATGTACAAACAAGTCTGAACACCTTCACTATTAAACTACAATGCTTGTGACCTGATCCCCCCCATGAACATCATACAGAAACATTTGGTTGTTGTGTTCTGTATGACTTTCTGAGGCTGACAGGCTGGAGAGGGTCCAGTGTGCTCTACTTTGGGGACTGTCTCTATGTAACAGTATAACTTTAGTCCGTCCCATCGCCCATACCCGGGCTCAAACCAGGGACCCTCTGCACACATCAACAACAGTCACCCACGAAGCATCGTTACCCATCGCTCCACAAAAGCCACGGCCCTTGCAGAGCAAGGGGAACCACTACTTCAAGGTCTCAAAGCAAGTGACGTCACCGATTGAAACGCTATTTAGTGCGCACCACCGCTGACTAGCTAGCCGTTTCACATCTGTTACATCTATAGTGACTTAGCTGTGAGTGAATCTTTTATCTCACCATGTATATAGAGGCATGGAACACTGGTCACTTTAACAATGTTTACATACTGTTACTGTACAGTGCATTTCGGAATGTATTCAGACCCCTTGACTATTTCCATTATTTTTAAAAATATTACAGCCCTATTAGAATATGGATTAAATCGTTTTTTTCCCTTGATCAATCTACACACAATAACCCATAATGACAAAGCAAAAACAACTGAAATATCACATTGACATAACTATTCAGACCCTTTGGCATCAACAGCCTAGAGTCTTCTTGGGTATGACGGTATAAGCTTGGCACACCTGTATTTGGGGAGTTTCTCCCATTCTTCTCTGCCGATCCTCTCAAGCTCTGTCAGGTTGGATGGGGGGCGTCGCTGCACAGCTATTTTCAGGTCTCTCCAGAGATGTTCGATCGGGTTCAAGTCTGGCCTCTGGCTGGGCTACTCAAGGACATTCAGAGACTTGTCCCAAAGCCACTCCTGCATTGTCTTGAATGTGTGCTTAGGGTTGCTGTCCTGTTGGAAGGTGAACCTTCGCCCCAGTCTGAAGTCCTGAGTGCTCGATCCTGACTAGTCTCCCAGTCCCTGCCGCTGAAAAACATCCCCACAGTATGATGCTGCCAGCACCATGCTTCACCGTAGTGATGTTGCCAGGTTTCCTTCAGACTTGACACTTGGCATTCAGGCCAAAGAGTTCAATATTGGTTTCATCAGACCAGAGAATCTAGTTTCTCATGATTTGAGTCCTTCAGGTGCCTTTTGGTAAACTCCAAGCGGGCTGCCATGTGCCTTTTACTGAGGAGTGGCTTCCGTCTGGCCACTCTACTATAAATTCCTGATTGGTGGAGGGCTGTAAAGATGGTTGTCCCTCTGGAAGGTTCTCTCATCTCCACAGAGGAACTCTGGAGCGCTGTCAAGGTGACCATCGGGTTCTTGGTCACTTCCCTGACCAAGGCCCTTCTCTCCCAATTGCTCAGTTTGCCCAGGTGGCCAGCTCTTGGAAGAGTCTTGGTGGTTCCAAACTTCTTCAATTTCAGAATGATGGAGGCCACAGTGTTCTTGGGGAGCTTCAATGCTGCAGAAATGTTTTGTTCCCTTCCCCAGATCTGTGCCTCGACACAATCCTGTCTCTACGAGCAATTCCTTCGACCTCATGGCTTGGTTTTTACTCTTACATGCAATGTCAACTGTAGGACCTTATATAGACAGGTCTGTGCCTTTCAAAATCATGTCCAATCAATTTAATTTACCACAGGTGGACTCCAATAAAGTTGTCGAAACATCTCAAGGATGATCAATGGAAACAGGATGCATCTGTCTTTCTGTTTTTTATTTTTAATACATTTGCAAAAAATTGTAAAAAGCTATTTTCATTTTGTCATTATGGGTTATTGTGTGTAGGTTGATGAGGAAAACTATTGATTTAATCCATTTTAGAATAAGGCTGTAATGTAACAAAATGTGGAAAAGTCAAGGGGTCTGAATACTTTCCGAATACAGTATTCTAGTCATGGTTTATCCTATATAATTAATACTGTACGCACATTTTCTATTAATGTACTGACCATACCGACATACTTTATATTCTGGACTCTGACATTGCTCATGCTTATATTGCTTGTTCTGATATTATACTTTTTAAACTTTTTGGATTATGTGTATATTGTTTTTGCTAGATATTACTGCACTGTTGGAGCTAGAAATATAAGCATTTCGCTGCACCTGCGATAACATCTGCAAACTTTGATTTGATGGATGATTATAATGGTAAGCTACAGTAGGAACCAATGTACTAGACACATGTTGAAGTCATATGAACACAGTTATGAAACGTATGTTCATGCTGAGAGGTGAAACCCAAGACAGAAGCTAAGGGTGTATGCACATCAGTAAAATATGTTGAGTGAGATCTATTTCTCTTCATCAGATTTGGATGTGGTGTGGCCCAAGCCACATTCCTGCTTCATGAGTACAGCTATTAGAATACAGTAAATACCATTGCATATAGACAAACCAAATAAGGATAGCAATTCAAACTATACAGGAGCTTCTCATCTAAACCATATTCCACATAGTGTTGCACACTTGATTAATGCACTGATTCACAAATGTGTGGATATTTTAAAAGCCTTTCATTTTCAATGTGGCTAACAGAATAAAAATGCTGTCTATTGGTGTTAAGGTAATTCTTGCAGGGACATGTGGTGTGGGAGAGCCTGTCTTTACACTGTACCACTCAGACTGGAAGGATCTGAATCTAGATCTGTCTCTTTACACAGTATCTCTCCTGGACCTAGTTTGTGTCGTCAGTGTAGGTTAAAGAGGCCCTAACTCTGGTGAACAAAATACTATTATCTTTTATTCTATTCTTTCACTCACTAATTAAACCTTGGCACATACTGTCCTTTACATGGTATTCTCCCTCTTCTAGGACCGTGTCCCCCCTTTTCAGACTAAGAACAAAGAACCTGTTCAACATGGCCTCCATCAGCTGTGTGCTAAATTACAACCTCTCCTATACCTTCTACCCCCTATGCATCCCTCTACAGCATGAGGTGCCCCTGTGGATGGACCAGATTTGCAGTGGCTGCATGAAGAGCCCTTTCCTAGAGGAGATGGCCCACATCTGCTGAGCCAACAATGTGTTGTCATTGCTGGGTTCTCAACATGGACATTCACAAAGCAGCCCACTAGAGGGCACTGTAGATCAGTATTATTCAGAGAATAAGCTTAGGTTATTGCTATTTCTGTAATTGAATACTGTGAGTAGTATTATGGCCTATATAGGAGTTACTCTCTGGCAGATCTAAGTGAACCAATAATAGACATGAACTTCAGAAACCTTTAACTTAAACACCCTTCATTGTACATGTTTGTTATTAACTAATGGGTCATACACCCATCCCTGTATGACTGGCAAACAAAATATCTGGTTGCATTTGATGACCAGCATGCAAAGACCGATGCAGCATGTGCCCATCATGGACACATGTCTATTTCGTGATGAAGACATAGCACGTACTGTATGTTAACAATGTATGTTCAAAATACTATAGCTGCTTTTAAAAACCTGTTTTTGTGCTTGTATACATTCAATAGAATATGGCTAAATTTAAACAATTGTGTCACTGTTGTAACCTTTTTCATTTGTGATGATGTTGCATGTGTAGCCTATTGATTGTTGACGGATCCAATTCAAGCTCTCATGTCCATAAAAATGTAATTGTGCATTGGAAGAACAAGAAGTTAGACAATCAAAATCTGTAAATCAAGAAATGTGTATGAACTATTGAGGTAGGCATCTATTCAAATTGATTTGAGCTATCACATACAGTTATCTACTAAAATAAAGGAAACACTTGAGTAAATGAGGGGTACAGAGTATATTTAACACAGGTGTGGTTCCCCCAAATTAATTAAGCAATTAACATCCCATCATGCTTATGGTCATGTATTAAAATGCCCAGTTGCCCGTTATTTAGTCTACCATGACTAGAAGAAGAGATCCCAGGGACTTTGAAAGAGGGTCTCAAAGGGACATAGGGGGTTTAAATTGTGTGTGTGTGTGTGTGTGTGTGTGTGTGTGTGTGTGTGTCTCAGTGACCAGATCTCAAACCAGTTGAACACTTATGGGAGATCCTGGAGCGACGCCCGAGACAGAATTTTCCACCACCATCAACAAAACACCAAATGATGGAATTTCCTTGTGGAAGAACGGCGTCACATCCCTCCAGTAGAGTTCCAGACATTGTAGAATCTATGCCAAGGCACATTGAAGCTATTCTGTAGCCGATACACTGAAGGCACTTCAGTTTTTCCCAGATTATGCATTTTAAAATGTCATTATGGCTGACTGAGAAAAACCAACTGTTCCACTACCAAGAGCTGGCTCTCAACTGTTATTGAAGCTCCTGTATGATAAGCTGAAGGCATTGACTATTTTGCACATTCTTCTTGAAAATGATTTCATTGGCTGATGGTTGCGCGTCACTAGGCAGCAAGCACCTCATCATCATCATCCTGAGCAGAGTACCAGTGCACCTCAGCTGCTGCAGCCACACGAGACAGACGGAGCACCCAAACTCCTGTCAAAGAAAGAGGTAAGCAAAAATGCATGTTTCATACTTATTTCAAGCGTTATTGAATCAGGGTTATTAGGCTACATGCTCGTTTTGAAAGTGTTTTTGTAGTTAATACGGGCATGGGGCGTGAATTTGAAAGTGAACATGTTTGACCATCGAAACAGATTGTTTAGTGCACCTTTTTCCCCCAATTGTTTTAACTTGTTAAATATTTCTACAGAACGTAAGTTTAGTTTGAGAAGGGCCCACTGTCGGGCTTTGTCTAATACTAAGGGCGTTGGTTTTATGATTTTAGAATTCATTTTTATAAGGAGCTGTCACACAGAGACAAAACAGAACTCTCAATAGCAGATTTTTTCCCCTTTATTGAATTCATTAGGCCTAGACTCTTTCTGTATTTTCCCAGCAGCTTAATCTGTCAGAATGTGTTGTTCACATTAGCCTTTTCATTGTATCCCATGTCGGTTACATCGTTTTGGATTGTTCAATCGTTTTTAACTGTGACAGCATGTTATGCATAGGTCATCTCCTCTGCCATGTATGATGTATTGATTGATATTCTCCTTAGTCTCAGCTGTTCTAAGTTAATTGACCTGGTCCATAGAGCTGACAGGGTTTATACATCATTGAACAAAACTGTCCTATAGGCCATTCACCTCCTTTATATCTCAGCAGAGAGAATTTGGGGAAAACTGCTGTCTATATAGGACACGTCTCCTTGATTAAATGACTAAAGGTCTTCGATACACTACCATGGATGATGAGTATTGATTGTTCTCAAATATGCGTAGGAAGGAAAGAAAGTGATGTGGTGTTTTTGCCTCTGGTCAAATGTGTGCACTATATTGAGAAAAGGGTGGCATTTGAGAAGCATTATAACTGTTTCCACTTCAGGCAGCTTCAGAGTTGAGCATTGATTGTGAGTTCCCAGGTTGAGCCTCCATCCTAGGCTGCCAGTATTGTGTTCCACTTGGCCCACTGTGTCGGTTGGTAGTTAGCGGGAGGCACAAACTAAAAACACATTCACAAGTATTGTTGACAGTTGCATTTTTGATTCTCACTCTTGGCAAGGATTTTTTTGATTGAAATCTGAATGAAAGAGTTTGAGTATCTATAATTCATCCTCTGAGAAATTGTAATGATTTAAATGGTCTCAAAGAAGCAATATGATTTTCTTAACCAGTTCAGAGCTTCAGAATCTGTTCTCGAAAATAAATCCCAGATAATTTTAGAAAAGGTAAAATAAAGTTTTTTTTTATCATACATTTTCAGTACTAATTGTGTATAAAACTCTTAAAAAATATGCTCTACCAGGTGGTTAGATGTAAGTATGTATAATGGAAAATGTAATCTACGTAATCCCAAAAATGATTGGGATTATGATTTCTCATGAGGGCCATAAACAATAACTAGTAATGCTGCATACTCCCAAGAAATGTTAAAATCTCACCTTTCTGGTAAAAATAGTTATAAATTGCTGAGTTTTAGTCACTTTTGAGGACACAAGCTCAAGTACACAGTACAAATATGTACACAGTACAAATATCATATCAAATATTTCATATTTGTATTTCCTATTCAACAAAACTGAATTTCTGAATGAATAAGGCTTGAAAGGACTTATACTTTCTAAATATAGTATAATCAAGTTAGAAAATGAGTAACTATAAGATTTCACCTCACTTATAGTGGAAAATACATATTTAAACGGGACTTTACATCAGAGGTTTTAAAGGAATGCAATTTAGTCAAAGCTAGCTGTTATGGACAATGGATAAACATTTGTTAGTTGTTGATCTGTGCAAATAAAAACATATAAATATGAAAATATCAATATTTACTATCTGCCTGTAATCTTCAATATGTTTCACAATATTATTCAGTACATGTCATTTTACAGGAATTATGAGCATTGTATTTATTAAGGATCCCCATTAGCTGCTGCCTACTCTTCCTGGGGTCCAGCAACATTAAGGCAGTTATATACAATTACAAATATTACATGACATTTCATAACACTTTTCACAAAAAGGCCACTACTCTACTATCACATATCTACAATACAAAATATGTATATGTCTGTGTAGAGTGTGTTAGCATGTCTATTGTATGTGTGTGTCTGTATCTCTTCATAGTCCCCACTGTTCCTTAAGGTATATTTTCATCATCTGTTATTTTTTATCTGATTCTACTGCTTGCATCAGTTACCTGATGTGGAATAGAGTTCTATGTAGCCATGCCTCTATGTAGTACTGTGTGCCTCCAATAGTCTTTTCTTGACTTGGAGATTGTGAAGAGACCTCTGGTGGCATGTCGTATGCATTCATTTACATATATTTAAATATTCATATTTTGACACACGTATAATATTTCATTCATATTTGATATCAGTCCTCATTTAACTACATCTGTCTTCCATTATAAGTAACTGAAGCATACATAATGTTAATGAATGTATCATTTTTTGTATTATTTAAAAAGTCAGAAAATTCTAGTAAACCCCTAATTGGACAACTCAAGCGGCTGGTTGAGATGTTTGTGATGCATTATCTATAAAATTTTAAGTCATGCAAATAAAAAGAATATGAATTGATGGTCAATATTAAAGGGGAAGTTTACCCCTTTATTTATTGAAACTAGTTAGGTGGAGTTTGCCCCTGTCTCTCCCTGCAGTCAAGAACTGGAAAGCTGCAAAAACGGGCCATGTGTCTTGTGAGGTTTCTTTGTGCTCTGCTCTGTTGTCAGTCAAAGAGTGATTAAGAAATCTGAGAATTGTGGACAAATTTGTTGTTTTATTGAAAGCGTACGGCCGAATTAGATATTTTTTTTAATCAAAAGTACTATCGGTTTTGAGTCAGGAAATGTGTACCTTCCCACCTAGAAAGATTGCGATTAATTTATATTATTTTATGTAGCCAACTGCAACAACAGCGGAGATAGGTAACAACTGCAAATGTGCGCTCTCCTGGGGGAATACCTTTATTAAAAACTGCATGTAAGACCCTTATTCAAGTTTCTTTTGGGGTAGAAGTGAAGACAGTAGCGTTACATATTACTTATACAAATGAAACAACCAAACATGTCTGATGACAAAAAACCTTGCGAGTGATAGGAAAAATACTTGAGGTGCGCTGATGCTGTTTTCTAACCATATTTATTTGAGCCAGAGAATTCTGACGAAGAATTGAGGCAAATTGAGCTTCATATGGCGGCTCTAGCCACCAAGGCCGCAGCGAGACCACACCCCCAGGATTAACACAGATTGGTGGAGCAGTTGTGGAAAGTGTGATCCAATGCCGACTCATGAAGAATGCTTATGCTGCAGAGAATTTGATTACATGATCCAGTTTGCTTTCAGGGATTTTGCTGAGCACATCAACTCTGGTGTCCTGAACGAAGAAATATCTATTGAAAATAAATGTAAAGCTGAAATGTATTGAGTCAATAAGTAATCAACACCTTTGTTATGACAAGTCTAAATGAGTTCAGGAGTAAAAATGTGCTTAACAATTTGCATAATAAGTTGCATGGACTCACTATGTGTGCAATAATAGTGTTTAACATGATTTTTGAATGACCACCACATCTCTGTACCCCACACATACAATTATCTGTAAGGTCCCCCAGTAGAGCAGTGAATTTCAAACACAAAGTTCACCACAAAGACCAGGGAGGTTTTCTAAGGCCTCACAAAGGGCACCTATTGGTAGATGGGTTAAAATAAAAAGCAGACATTGAATATCATTTTGAGCATGGTGAAGTTATTATTTTCACTTTGGCTG
Source organism: Oncorhynchus keta (assembly GCF_023373465.1). Classification (NCBI taxonomy): domain Eukaryota; kingdom Metazoa; phylum Chordata; class Actinopteri; order Salmoniformes; family Salmonidae; genus Oncorhynchus; species Oncorhynchus keta. The sequence goes on from NC_068448.1 coordinate 22,513,058, forward strand.
GTGTATCAATATACTGTACCTATTCACTGCAAAGATACAGGCTTCCTTCCTAACTCAGTTGCCAGAGAGGAAGGAAACCGCTCAGAGATTTCACCATGAGGCCAATGGTGACTTTAAAACAGTTAGAGTTTAATGGCTGTGATATAGGAGAGAACTGAGGATGGATCAACCACATTGTCGTAACTCCACAATACTAACATAACTGACAAGAGGGAGAAGAAGGAAGCCTGTTCAGAATACAAATATTCCAAAACATGCATCCTGTTTGCAACAAGCGATTGCTTTCCACCAGACACTGGGACATTAATTTACCTTTCAGCAGGGCAATAACCTAAAACACAAGGGCAAATTTACACTGGAGTTGCTTACCAAGAAGACTGAATATTCCTGAGTGGACGAGGTACAGTTTTGACATAAATCTACTTAAATCTATGGCAAGACCTGACAATGGTTGTCTAGCAGTGATCAACCAATTTGACAGAGCTTGAAGAATTTTCAAAAGAATAATGGGCAAATGTTGCACAATCCAGTTATAGAAAGCTCTTAGATACTTACCCAGGAAGACTCACAGGTGTAATTGCTGCCAGAGCTGCTTCTACCAAGTATTGACTTGGGTGTGAATACTTATGTCAATTTGATATCTGTATTTCATTTAATACATTTGAAAACATTTCCTAATTTGTTGTTGTAATTTTACCCCCTTTTCTCCCCAATTTTTTTATCCAATTACGATCTTGTCTCATCGCTGCAACTCCCCAACGGGCTCGGGAGAGGTGAAGGGCGAGTCATGTGTCCTCTGAAACATGATCCACCAAGCTGCGCTTCTTAACAGCCACTCGCTTAACCCAGAAGCCAGCCGCACCAATGTGTTGGAGGAAACACCGTTCAACTGACGACCGCAGTCAGCTTGTAGAAACCCGGCCCGCCATAAAGAGTCGCTAGAGCGCGATGAGCCAAGTAAAGCCCCCCCAAACCCGGATGAGGCTGGGCCAATCGTGCGCTGCCCTATGGGACTCCCGGTCATGGCCGGTTGTGACACAGCCTGGGATCAAAGCTGTAAAGACACTGAAACACTGCGATGCAGTGCCTTGGCCGCAGCGCCACTCGGGAGGCCCTGTAAACGTTTCCAAAACGTGTTTTCACATTGTCATTATGGGGTATTGTGTGTACATGGTGTGAAAAAATCTATTGAAATACATTTTGAATGCAGGCTGTAACACAAGAAATTGTGGAATAAATCAAGGGGTATGAATACATTCTGAAGGCACTGTACGAAATATAGCCCTACAATTTGAACTTGAAATAACAGCAAAATGTTATGCGGAGTGGAACAGGGGAACCAAAGAGCAGACAGACGAGGAGACTGGGATAAAGTATACCAAGGTATTTATTGAAACACAGAGGGGAGATGGAGTGCAGGTCAGGGGAAGCCCGGGCGGGTTGCTGGAAACCAGGTGTGGAGGCTGAGGCGAGAGGGGTTGAGACAGTGTAAGCAAGACTGGAGGGGAATCTGAGGGAGTAGTAGAGTGGGGAATCCAGGATAGTGTAGCAGGGTGACGAGACGTGGGACTGGAGACAGGGACCAGAGTCAGAGTGGGCAGAATGAGCAGAAATTACAATCTGGCAGCGTGGAAGTGGCAGGGCTGAGTATTAGTAGAGGTCTTGATTATGGAACAGGTTGCAGCTGGTGGGGATCTGCTCTGACTCCAGCACACCTGTCTCCGCCTACACAATCACACACACACACACAAAAGTAGAGGGCGTTGCAGGAGCAGATGTGACACAAAATCGAAGAACAGAAAATAAGGACCTGTTTTCATATTGTCAAAAAAACATGACTGCTGCTCCAGATGATCAAATCCACTATACCCTTCTATCTGTAATTGTCATTCCAGACAGTTCAGACTGGTCTCATACCGCATCGTTTTGGAGTGGGTCATCCGTGGTGAGACACTGCGTCCAGCAGTCATGATTCCTCTCCCATCCTGCGTGGTAAATGCCATCCGAGCTAAATATCGCTATATGGGGTTTTCACACTGGTTCTCAGGAAGTGGAAGATTCACAGGACTTGTGAATAGTCAAAGTTACAGGTACAGTATGTGCTGCTCCCAGCCTGTGATGTGTGTGTTGTGTGTCAGGTTTCGTACTGTGACTGTAAAAATAAAGAATATCCATGCAAATAGATCAATAAAGCAAGTATTTTGTTGTTTTTGTAGTCACAAAAAATGGAGCACAAAATGAACACATTGTTTATGGAAGACTTTTGGTTGCATATAGAAAACAAAACTACTTAGCATTTAGCACACTGTAAGCAACTGTTGTATGTGCATCCCAAAAGTCTGTTTATGGCAACATTAATCCTGGAACAATTTCTTCTGACCAGATCCTCATTATCAGGTCTCTCCATTGTGGCAATGTTGGCTGGAAGATTATGGTTGGGCAGGTGGGATGAAGGATCCCTGTAAAACCGTCAGATCTTGTCGCCGCTCCAACACCTGGTCAACCAGTTTCTCCATGAATTGGAATTGTTTTGGTTAATAGATTGTTTTGGCAACCCACTGCTTGGACTGTTTCAGGAACAGCCTAAATGTTGATGTTTCACAAAATACAAGTAGCTTATGTTTTAACAGGAAAGATGGTACTTTATATTATGTTAAACATAATGTATTCCGAGTGTGATGTACACTGAATTTACAAAACATTAGGAACACCTTCCTACTATTGAGTTGCAACCCCTTATGCCCTCAGAACAGCCTCAATTTGTTGGGCCATGGACTCTACAAGGTGTCAAATGTTGCACAGGGATGCTGGCCCATGTTGACTCCAATGCTTCCCACAGTTGTATCAAGTTGACTGGATGTCCTTTGGGTGGTGGCCCATTCTTGATACACACGGGTAACTGTTGAATATGAAAAACCCAGAAGCATTTCAGTTCTTGACATTCAAACCGGTGCGCCTGGCACCTACTACCATACTTCGTTCAAAGGCACTTAAATCTTTTATCTTGACCATTCACCCTCTAAATGGCACACATACACAATCCATGTCTCAATTGTCTCAAGGCTTAAAAATCCTTGTTTAACCTGTCACCTCTCCTTCATCTACACTGATTGAAGTGGATTTAACAGGTGACATCAATAACAGATCATATCTTTCACCTGGATTCACCTTGTTAGTCTAGTCTTGTTAGTCTAGTCTTGTTAGTCTAGTCTTGTTAGTCTGTTTTGGAAAGAGCAAGTGTTCTTAAAATGTTTTGTAGATGCAGTTTACATGCTTGATACATTTTATAATAAAAATAAAGTCAATCGGATTTATCCATTAATTGAAGTACCAGTGGCAGTTGTAGCTTGTGTCCTGCCCAGATTGTCATTGTTATAAGCCAAACTATTATTGTTATGTGTCCGGGTTTGGCCGGGGTAGGCCATCATTGTAAATAAGAATTTGTTCTTAGCTGACTTGCCTGGTTAAATAAAATAAACATTTGTATTGACAAAGAAAAACTTCCACCCTAACACACAAGTCAAGTGATACCAAGTATATATTCTTCCACCCTAACACACAAGTCAAGTGATACCAAGTATATATTCTTCCACCCTAACACACAAGTCAAGTGATACCAAGTTTATATTCTTCCACCCTAACACACAAGTCAAGTGATACCAAGTTTATATTCTTCCACCCTAACACACAAGTCAAGTGATACCATGTTTACTAACCTGTAAAACTGTTTTGCTATGGTCATTGTGCTAGAAGTCTGGTTCCTGGGTTCAGACATTCCACACAAGGCTGTACAGTTGCCTGAAATGTTGTCATACAAATAAGCCATAGCTAGCCAACACATCAGACATTGGGAAAAGGTGTGAACATATCTAGGAGACAACATCACTTCACACGGGTGCCAGAGGAGCTTGCTGTTGCTTGGTCCTTTGAAGTCCAATCTATTGAGGACTTAACATGCGAGTGGGATGCGGAAATTGACCTCATTGTTATTTGTGACACGATGTGAGTTCACGATACATACAATTCTAAATGTGAAAGGTATTGACAGTTGATATAAATTGGGTTATATGGCAAATTGTTGTTGTTATGTGTATTGACAAAGAAAAACATCCATCCTAACATACAAGTATAAAGTGATACCAAGTTTATATTGTATAATATATTTTTTATGGCAATGGGACTAAAATGTATTATATTTTTAGGATAGTCATGAGTTGGGGGTTAAGAATACACAATAGACCAGACAACATGCAACCGAATAGGCCTACCCTGGGTGATTCCTGGGGCATTTTATTTCACACAAGACTTTACAGTTGTTAAAAGCATGATATGTTTTCATGCAAATAAACCATGGCTCGCCAACACATCAGACATTAGAGATTATGATTATGAAAAAAAGCGAGTAGACAGATCCTAAGTAATTAAAATGCAACAACACCTTTCATTTTTATTCAGTCTATTCTGCAATGTAAGGTGACACAATTACTGTCTATGATCTCCTTAACCCCCTTGTCATAAACACAGGGCACATATGCTAACCGGTAGAGCGCCTAGGTAATGTTTACATAATATGGTGCAATGGTTACAACAGAATTAGATCCACTCGAACTGCTGATTAGACTACATACTGTACCTCTGCATGTTTGCATTGACACTTGCCTCTGTATTTTGGCACGGCAGCATATCCAGTCCATGGGAATACAGAAGGAACAGCTGTGAACAGTTTTCTTCAGTGTTTTTCCCCCATTTCTGATTGTATATCTCTCTGGTAGCCATTGTTGATGAATTGCTTAGGCTACTACACACATGTACATTAGATTTGCAAGATTGGCTGTCGCAGTGTTTACATTGTATTTACAGATTTTTATAGCTACTTGCCATCTTCTGCATCTTTCAACAGAAAACAGGGACATTTTGTTCCTTCCTCTCCCAGGGACTTGCTCTTGCTGCCATCTCTTCGGATTTCCACTTTTCAGAACAAACTTTAGGCTACCTGTGATGAGTCTTTCATAAAACTTGCATCTGTGATGTCAAGCTCCAAACAAGGGCACACGTCACAGAGTATGGCCCCACCAGAGCTGCATGCAGTTGTTACAGATCTCCGTTGTTGATGCAGTCCGCCACATAAAAATAAGGATTTTTTGCAATCATTTTAGGTGGAAAAGTTTATATTTCCTAACTCAAAACCGATAGTACCTTTGATTTAAAAAATAGCTAACTCTGCCATATGCTTTCAATGAAACAAAGAATTTGTCCACAATTCGCTGATTTCCCAATCTCTCTATGACTCACAACAGAGCAGAGCTAGTAGTGCGTTTTTGCAGCTTTCCAATTATAGACTACAGGAAGAAGGCAAACTCCACCTAACTACAGTAGTTTCAATGTATGGAATCACTTAGGAAATGTAGGTAAACTTCCCCTTTAAAGCTAAATACACATCATTTCTGATTTTTGTATTTATTTATTGGTGTGCCAGTTAGAGGGTTAAAACAGTCTGTGGGCTCAGCTGCAGAACAGTGACCTTGGAAATCCCATTCTCACCCTGGATCCTGTGGCTTCACGGGGGACTCTGGGGACAGTAGCCTGAGGCCAGCTGATAATTGGCTCCTTTCTGTCTGTATGTCTCTAGGGACCTGGGACTGTTGGGGGCACCTTTATGGAACATATCCCACTGCTGCATACATTAGGTAGGCATTTATTATGATGTATTATTGTGTAGGCAGGAGTTGTGTGTGAATTCTGTATTCCTTACCTACATAGTATGTCTAGGTCATTACTGGGTTAATGAATATAGGCTACATAAACTTTACAAGGCCATGGAGTGCATGATGGTTTTTACAGTTGTATTGGTCTCCTGATTTATTTACATGCACAGTAAATCAGTCCAAATATAACATTTACATTACATCATCTATATCAAATTACATCAAATATAAGACATCTTGATCAATGTACTTCCAATGGTTATTTTATGGTTGCTCCTCGGTTAAAGCTTGGCTCATGTTTCACTATGTTGGATGGCACTGAATCTCCTACCTTGTTTCTCTGTCCTTCCCTGACCTCATTAACCTTTGTTGGCATAAAGCCAGGGATTTTGAAGCTCAGAATAAGACAGTTGCAGCTTTGTATTGTTTTTTACATGTTTTATTTAACTAGGCATGTCAGTTAAGAACAAATTCTTATTTACAATGACAGCCTACCCCAGCCTAAGACAGACGACGTTGGGCCAATTGTACGCCACCCTATGGCACTCCCAATCACGGCCGGTTGTGATACAGCCCGGAATCAAACCAGGGTCTGTAGTGACGCCTCTAGCACTGAGATGCAGTGCCTTGAACGCTGCGCCACTCAGTTGTCTGCCAAGTAGGACCAATTAATAACTGTATTCTACAAAATTGATACCCTAAATATATAACCTACCTGTTACGTGCCTCCGAGAAGGAGGGAGGTGCGGGAATCAGGAGCAGGAGAGCAAGAAAGTCCCAGTGGCACAATAGTTTAATGTTGAGTCCCAACTCAACAACATGGGGGGGAATACGCCCAAACGAGGTCGCCACACACAGAGAAATAAACGCTACACACGGGGAAGAAAAGCCACACACAGGGAAATAAACGCTACACACGGGGGAGAAACCTCTACTCCTAAACACATACCAAACCGGTACAACTGCCATGAGAAAGAAAACCCTGTGGTGCAGACACGCACCCCTAACAAAGTAACCACAGCAAACAATCCAGCACAAAGACAAGCAGGCAGCGGAGGTTAATAAACTCACCGAAATCAACTAATAGGACACAGGTGTAAACAAAACAGACAGACACAAACGAAAAGGAAAATGGATTGGTGGCAGATAGTAGGCCGGCGACAACAACCGCCGAGCACCGCCCGAACAGGGAGAGGAGCCACCTTCAGTGGAAGTCGTGACACTACCATTTTCATCTAATCACCTGAAGCCGGATTAAGTGATATGACATGCTATTCTATAAAATCCTTTCTCTGTAATTAATATTACCTGATTGAGCTAATCATGTAAATGTAATTAACTAGAAAGAATATTTATAGAGCAGTCATCTTCCAAATAAACTCTTAAAGACCTAGTGAAATTTTACATCAATAGCAGTCAATATTAATCGTCACCTTATTTCAGTCTCATCTGAAAGTTGTAAATTCTTGGTTATCTTCACGAACCCTGGCTAACAAGTTGAATCAGCAATAGAAAATTGGGTTTAATTATTTATTTACTAAATACCAAATTAATCACACAGAATTACATATACACAGAATGAATCATACCTTGATTACAAATTACGTCACAAAGGAAAACGTCCCTAGGGGACGGAACAGATATGACAGCTGGTTACCCAAAGGAAAGGGGGCTGGGTTTGAGTGAAAGAGCGGGAAGACTGAAGAACAAAGGGAGAAGCGACTACTCTATCGTTGCCGTAGGCAACTACTCTATCGTAAATACAGAATCTTATGCATTCTAAATTACCGCCCATTTGGAAAAGGAAAATGCAATAAATATTTACTCTGAGTTGCGCTTCGGTAGGTTGGTGGTAGATGGAAGCCTGTGTTGCCCAACAGAGTCCTTTGTCCTTTGAAGAATGTCTTTGGTCGTAAATTAGATATGTTGTAGTAACGTCGTTGTGTGGTAGACGGGATACTCTGTCTGTTATTTCCTAGCCCACGTTTGCTGCTGCTGTTGCTAACTCAATGGCTAGGAGGTAACACTTCTGTAGGGAATAAGAGTTCAATGTTCATACCATTCGCAACCAAAGCTCACACTGAGGTTGGCTTCGTTCTGTAGTTATTATCTGAACCCTTCTGACATCGGATCGTTATCTTAATATAACCAGAACAGAAAGTTATATTGTCGTCAAGGCTTTATATAGGAAGGGAGAGGAGGGCGTGTTTCATAGTTTACAACCAATGTCTCTTCACGTGGGCGGGCCACTGAGTCGGGCCTATTTCACTCATGAAAACCCAATTCTCACATTTTAGAAGCTAAAATCACATTTCATCCCCTCCCAAATAATTTAATATTCAAACATTTAAATTGCACAACAATTCCATGTGAATCTGATAACTATAATGTGTAGACTTTCCACTGTACCATTTATGTCATCCTATCATTGATGAGAATGTCTCAGTTGACAACCGAACTGACATCATTTTCATTAAGTACCAACGCATATGATCAACTGGTTGGATTACCAAAATATGGTTAATTTCCCCCCACCTTCTGATGTCCTCAGAATCTCAGTTTAACAAAGGCTATTCAAGAGTCCCTCTGTAGAGTCAAGAGAGAAGGAAGGGAAAAGGTATTTATGGAGGGTCATAAACCTTACCCACAGGCCAACGTCATGACAGCAGGTTAGGCAAATTTACGCAGCATGTTAGGAGAAACAGGTTAGCGAAAATGCTCTCCTAAACTACTATGAAAATCACTTTGTATCGAACTGCCATGAAAATAGTACATCCTAAAACATTACCCTTCCACATTATTGCCAACCTAAGCATCAGTTAGCATTCATCAGACCTACATTCAGTCTGTCTAACAGTGTAGCCAGTCAGTCAGCCCCTCAGTGCTGCTCATTACTCTCACTCCAGTACCTCCAGTGCATCAGAACTAGCTGAGGAGAGAGAAAAGCCTCTGAACTTCTCCCAGTCAATTTCCATTAAAGCTCCGCCAGATCTCATATCATGGATTATTTATGCAGTAGCTAGAAGTCTATGAGGCCGCTGGGCTTGCTGCTCAGGAGATTATGCTCTCTCTGCTTATTTCGTTATCATGCTGCTTGTGTTCTCACTGCACTGTAGAAGTCAAACTATGTGACATTGGGGTCTGTCGGTGTGCATCAGATTATTTTTTCTCTCCCCCCTCATTCTCTCTCTCATTTTCATTCTCTCACTTCCTCATTCTCTCTCATTTTCATTCTCTCACTTCCTCATTCTCTCTCTCATTTTCATTCTCTCACTTCCTCATTCTCTCTTTCTCTCTCTTTCATTTTCTCTCTCCCCAATTACATTCTACAGTATGATGTACTGTGCTGTGCTATAATATGGTAATGAACACCATCTTAATTATAGCACGATCAGTGTTGTCTCAATTACAGGCTTGTAATTACTAGGGTCAATGTTGTTCAAGGAGGCTCAGAAGGTGGTTTAGTATAACTTGCAGGACTAACACACTGAAGTAACGCCATCTTTTTTTCTATTTCTATTCCTGTTTGAAATGTACTGTACGTGTGCCTACTGATAGCTCTGTTAACAATGATGTGGTAATAATACATCTATTCAGTGGTCTTCATAGCTGTTGCAGGCCAGGCAGCTAGCTACTGTAGCACAAACACTATCTAGAGGTGGATGTTGGTACTAATGGTCTTTTTTTACAAGGCACGGTGCTATGAATGCATCCGTTTCCTCTGCAATCAATGATTTATCTGGAGACCACATCTGTGTGCTGCTGTTTCAACACCCACTCTGACGATGTGGGCACTCAATTGCCTATATACAGTAGTGCATAGGGCTCTGGTCAAAAGTAGTGCAAGATGTAGGAAATAGTGTTTGGGATGCAGATGTGATGTCAACTGTACAAGAACTGACAGCTAGCAGATTATTAAAGCTGGAAAGAATACTTTCTCTTTGATGGCTTTGGAATGAGTCACTACCACCACCATCCTCTCCTCTGACTCTATAATTGTGCTACAGTATACAGTGCCTTGCAAAAGTATTCGGCCCCCTTGAACTTTGCGACCTTTTGCCACATTTCAGGCTTCAAACATAAAGATATAAAACTGTATTTTTTGTGAAGAATCAACAACAAGTGGGACACAATCATGAAGTGGAACGACATTTATTGGATATTTCAAACTTTTTTAACAAATCAAAAACTGAAAAATTGGGCATGCAAAATTATTCAGCCCCCTTAAGTTAATACTTTGTAGCGCCACCTTTTGCTGCGATTACAGCTGTAAGTCGCTTGGGGTATGTCTCTATCAGTTTTGCACATCAAAAGACTGAAATTCTTTCCCATTCCTCCTTGCAAAACAGCTCGAGCTCAGTGAGGTTGGATGGAGAGAATTTGTGAACAGCAGTTTTCAGTTCTTTCCACAGATTCTCAATTGGATTCAGGTCTGGACTTTGACTTGGCCATTCTAACACCTGGATATGTTTATTTTTGAACCATTCCATTGTAGATTTTGCTTTATGTTTTGGATCATTGTCTTGTTGGAAGACAAATCTCCGTCCCAGTCTCAGGTCTTTTGCAGACTCCATCAGGTTTTCTTCCAGAATGGTCCTGTATTTGGCTCCATCCATCTTCCCATCAATTTTAACCATCTTCCCTGTCCCTGCTGAAGAAAAGCAGGCCCAAACCATGATGCTGCCACCACCATGTTTGACAGTGGGGATGGTGTGTTGCTTTTACGCCAAACATAACGTTTTGCATTGTTGCCAAAAAGTTCAATTTTGGTTTCATCTGACCAGAGCACCTTCTTCCACATGTTTGGTGTGTCTCCCAGGTGGCTTGTGGCAAACTTTAAACAACACTTTTTATGGATATCTTTAAGAAATGTCTTTCTTCTTGCCACTTCCATAAAGGCCAGATTTGTGCAATATACGACTGATTGTTGTCCTATGGACAGAGTGTCCCACCTCAGCTGTAGATCTCTGCAGTTCACCCAGAGTGATCATGGGCCTCTTGGCTGCATCTCTGATCAGTCTTCTCCTTGTATGAGCTGAAAGTTTAGAGGGACGGCCAGGTCTTGGTAGATTTGCAGTGGTCTGATACTCCTTCCATTTCAATATTATCGCTTGCACAGTGCTCCTTGGGATGTTTAAAGCTTGGGAAATCTTTTTGTATCCAAACCCGGCTTTAAACTTCTTCACAACAGTATCTCGGACCTGCCTGGTGTGTTCCTTGTTCTTCATGATGCTCTCTGCGCTTTTAACGTACTTCTGAGACTATCACAGTGCAGGTGCATTTATACGGAGACTTGATTACACACAGGTGGATTGTATTTATCATCATTAGTCATTTAGGTCAACATTGGATCATTCAGAGATCCTCACTGAACTTCTGGAGAGAGTTTGCTGCACTGAAAGTAAAGGGGCTGAATAATTTTGCACGCCCAATTTTTCAGTTTTTGATTTGTTAAAAAAGTTAGAAATATCCAATAAATGTCGTTCCACTTCATGATGGTGTCCCACTTGTTGTTGATTCTTCACAAAAAAAATACATTTTTTTTATATCTTTATGTTTGAAGTCTGAAATGTGGCAAAAGGTCGCAAAGTTCAAGGGGGCCGAATACTTTCGCAAGGCACTGTACCGCATCACTGGCTTGGCTCTGTGAGTGGTTATTTATCAAGGTGTACTCATGGTGATGCATACTTGCTTGCCTGGTTTCATTACATGATTACCAGAGGGCCTGTATCTATGACACTCATATAATTTACATTTAGGGCGAGTCGCTGAGATTGGCGGGTGCTGGGATAACAAGTACATATGTGTGTGAGCGAGAGAGAGGATAGACCATGTCTTTTCTTTTCCTGGTTAGAGACAGGTGCATGATAATGGTCCATTCTAAATCAAAACAAATTTCACACATACAGTACCAGTCAAAATTTTGGACACACCTAATTCCAGGGTTTTTCTTTATTTTTTTACGGTTTTCTACATTGTAGAATATAGGTGAAGACATCAAAACTATGAAATAACACATATGGAATCATGTAGTAACCAAAAAAGTGTAAAACAAATTTCTTCAAGGTAGCCCCCCTTTGCCTTGATGACAGCTTTGCACACGCTTGGCATTCTCTCAACCAGCTTCACCTGGAATGCTTTTCCAACAGTCTTGAAGGAGTTCCCACATATGCTGAGTGCTTTTTGGCTGATTTTCCTTCATTCTGCGGTCCAACTCATCACAAACTATCACAATGGGTTGAGGTCGTGTGATTGTGGAGGCCACGTCATCTGATGCAGCACTCCATCTCATTCTTGTTCAAATAGCCCTTACACAGCCTGGAGGTGTGTTAGGTCATTGTCTTGTTGAAAAACTAATGATAGTCCCACTAAGCCCAAACCAGATGGGATGGCGTATCACTGCAGAATGCTGTGGTGGCCATGCTGTTTAAGTGTGCATTAAATTCTAAATAAATCACTGACTGTCACCAGCAAAGCACCCCAACACCATCACAGCATCACACCATCACACATGTGGAGATCATCCGTTCCCCTACTCTGCGTCTCACAAAGACACAGCGGTTGGAACCAACCATCTCAGATTTGGACTCATCAGACCAAAGGACAGATCTCCACCGGTCTAATGTCTATTTCTCGAGTTTCTTGGTCCAAGCAAGTCTCGTCTTCTTATTGGTGTCCTTTAGTAGTGGTTTATTTGTAGCAATTCGACCATGAAGGACTGATTCACTCAGTCTCCTCTGAACAGTTGATGTTACTTGAACTCTGTGAAGTATTTATTTGGGCTGCAATCTGAGGTGCAGTTAACTCTAAGGAACTTATCCTCTACAGCAGAAGTATCTCTGGGTCTTCCGTTCCTGTGGCGGTCCTCATGAGAGCCAGTTTCATCATAGCGCTTGATGGTTTTTGCGACTGCACTTGAAGAAACTTTCAAAGTTCTTGACGTTTTCCGGATTGACTGACCTTCATGTGTTAAAGTATTGATGGACTGTCATTTCTCTTTTCTTATTTGAGCAGTTCTTGCCATAATATGGACTTGGTCTTTTACCAAATAGGGCTAGCTTCTGTATACCAACCCTACCTTGTCACAGCACAACTGATTGGCTCAAACGCCAATGAAAGAAATTCCACCAATTAACTTTTAACAAGGCATACCTGTCAATTGAAATGCATTCCAGGTGAGGCACTCATGAAGCTGGTTGAAAGAGCAAAGCTGTCATCAAAGCAAAGGGTGGCTACTTTGAAGAATCTCAAATATATTTTGATTTGTTTAACACCTTTTTCGTTACTACTGTACATGATTCCATATGTGTTATTTCATAGTTTTGATGTATTCACTATTCTTGACTGGTACTGTATGTCCTGTACTGACTCTCCCATCAACTAGTCAAAATATGAAACCTGTTGTTTAACACATCTGCCACTGCAGGTCCTTCAAAAAGTTGGTGCTGGCTTATCAGCTCAATATTCGGTACATGGATCTACATCAATTTTGGACACAGTTCCACATAATGGAAACAGATGATTGTTTTAGATGACATTACCTTCTTACTGAAATCACTGGTTATTCAATTATTCATACCTCTGTCCCAAATGTCTCACTATGTCCCTTACATCCTGCTTGAGTTCAGTGAGTACTGGCAGCTATCTATTTGTCCACAGGAAGCTTATCTCTAACCCAAACACCAGATGGCGGCCTCTAATTTAATCAGTCACAACGCTCAATCCCTCTGTTAGTCATGTGACCTTGTTTTGAAAGATTGAATTATTCAAATGACAAATTAAATTACTATTGGAAGGAATTGTTTTTATTTTAGTCCACCCTAACAATGTTGCTCTATATATTTATTACACATTTCTGTTGTATATTCTTCACAGTTATTAAATATCTATTCTTTTGAGATTCAAATGTAATGCGCCTAAACTATAAAATACATTGGCCAACTCAGAAAGTAAAAGAGAAACTTTCTGGGATCAACTTTCATGATGGGCTGGCACTGTCTATCAGTCACCTATAGATGGCGTGCTTTGTGCATAATATGTTTCTCTACCTAGCAAGTTCAACTCTAGTAACCCCCCCCCCCCCTTAAAAGATTTAGATGCACTATTGTAAAGTGGCTGTTCCACTGGATGTCATAAGGTGAATGCACCAATTTGTAAGTCGCTCTGGATAAGAGCGTCTGCTAAATGACTTAAATGTAATGTAAATGTAGTAACCCATTATACATTCATACATTGTTCCTTTGTAAAGTCTAGTAGGCCATTATACTATTGATTTCTCTTAATACTTTTTACACCACTGGCATAAGTGTGGCTGTGCAAGTTGTACATTATTATTATTTTTTCCATTGCTACTTTATCAAATGTCAAGTAACCGATTATACACACATACCATTTCATCTCCCTTTTCATTTCTTCCCACACAAAACACGAGTGTTCCATTCACACATACCATTTCCCTATATAACGTTATAAATAAACTTACAGTGCATTCGGAAAGTATTCAAACTCCTTGACTTTTTGCACATTTTGTTACGTTACAGCCTCATTCTAAAATGGATTAAATTTTTTTTTTTCCTAATCAATCTACACACAATACCCGATAATGACAAAGCGAAAACAGGTTTTTAGACATGTTTGCAAATGTACATATATATATATATATATATAACAAATAACAGAAATTTACATGCGTAAGTATTCAGACCCTTTGCTATGAGACTAGAAATTGAACTCAGGTGCATCCTGTCTCCATTGGTCATCCTTGAGATGTTTCTACAACTTGATTGGAATCCACCTGTGGTAAATTAAATTGATTGGACATGATTTGGAAAGGCACACACCTGTCTATATAAGGTTCCACAAATGAGAGTGAATGTCAGAGCAAAACCCAAGCCATGAGGTTGAAGGAATAGTCTGTAGATTTGTGTCAAGGCACAGATCTGGGGAAGGGTACCAAAACATATCTGCAGCATTGAAGGTCCCCAAGAACAAAGTGGCCTCCATCATTCTGAAATGGAAAAAGTTTGGAACTACCAAGACTCTTCCAAGAGCTGGCCACCCGGTTAAACTGAACAATCGGGGGAGAAGGGCCTTGGTCAGGGAGGTGACCAAGAACCCAATGGTCACTCTGTCAGAGCTCCAGAGTTCCTTTGTAGAGAAGGGAGAACCTTCCAGAAGGACAACCATCTCTGCAGCATTCCACTAATCAGGCCTTTATGGTAGAGTGGCTGGACGGAAGCCACTCCTCAGTAAAAGGCACATGACAGCCCACTTGGAGTTTTCCTAAAGGCACCTAAAGGACTCTCAGACCATAAGGAACAAGATTCTCTGGTCTGATGAAAACAATATTTAACTATTTGGCCTGAATGCCAAGCATCACGTCTGGAGGAAACCTGCCACCATTCTTACAGTGAAGCATGTTTCTTTCAGTGGCAGGGACTGGCAGACTGGTTAGGATTGAGGGAAAGATGAACGGAGTAAAGTACAGAGAGATCTTTGATGTAAACCTGCTCCTGAGCGCTCAGGACCTCAGACTGGGGCGACGGTTCACCTTCCAACAGGACAACGACCCTAAGCACACAGCCAAGACAACACAGGAGTGACTTTGGGACAAGTCTCTGACTGTCCCTGAATGGCCCAGCCAGAGCCCATACTTGAACCCTATCGAAAATCTCTGTAGAGACCTGAAATAGCTGTGCAGCGACGCTCCCCATCCAACCTGACAGAGCTTGAAAGGATCTGCATAGAAGAATGGGAGAAACTCCCCAAATACAGGTGTTCCAAGCTTGTAGTGTCATACCTAAGAAGACTCGAGGCTGTAATTGCTGCATAAGGTGCTTAAACAAAGTACTGAGTAAAGGGTATTAATACTTATTTGAAATTACAAAAACATTTTTTAAATAGAAATGAGCTTTTTTTGCTTTGTCATTATTGGGTCGTGCCTAAGAACAGCCCTTAGCCGTGGTATATTAGACATATAACACACCTCCTCGTGCCTTATTTCTTAAATATATACTAGCTGACTGACTGCCTGCTGTGGGTTCCCAGTTTCTACCCCTGTAATGATTTTGGCTTGTTTCCTCTCTGTGTGCATCCTGTCCCACTGAGTTGCAAATAACATGGTGAGTCCAGTCAATAGTAATGAATTAATAAAATATACTATGACATTTTTCACCTGTGGAAGCCAACAAGGAGGCATGTATAACTCCTGCATCAGTGGCCTTCAGGCATGACTTGACTGACTACCCTTGTCATAAAAGCATGTGAAACTCATTTTCTTTTGCCTTTTTGTGTACACTGTGGTCAGTTCATATTGCTATCATAGGCATGTTGGGACACTGACCATAATAGATTGACAGTTGGTCTTACAATGTCTATCCAAATACATGCAGTATGGTATTATATAACCTCAACCTCAGCCATATGTTTGCTGATGTAGCTAACCACTAGCTCGCTGGGAATTGGTATTCTCTGTGCTGTCTTACTGTAGGTTACTTAGATACAGTACATGTACCATGATAATTGGCCGTGAATGAGTCATCATAGAAATATAATGAGTAGAACGGGCTTGGACCCTCTTTTTTTATTTTCAATGACAGCCTCGGAACAGTGGGTTTAACTGCCTGTTTAGGGGCAGAATGACAGATTTGTACCTTGTCAGCTCGGGGATTTGAACTTGCAACCTTCCAGTTACTAGCCCAACGCTCTAACCACTAGGCTACCCTGCCGCCTTGGACCTTCCAACCCTGGCAATTTGACTGATAAACTCATGGATGCAGGCACAATGGCTGCCAGGTATTGTGATGTAATAATTTCTATGGTAATGTAGAATGGTCATTCAAATGATGTTAACTGATGTGGCTCATACAGTGGAATGTACTTTTAGTAATATCAGTTGAGTTGAATCAACAACTCACAGCACATATTGCAGTGTACACTTCCTGCTTTTACTTCCTGCTTTGCTATGTGTACACTCACAATGGCTGCTCGTCCACCCTTTGAGTTAAATAATACATTCATAAGTATTAGCTTTAGTAGCCCCTGTCGCTGCTCTGCTCTTTACACTCTCCTGCTCTCCCCTACGGAATGGTCTGTGCTCTCTCTCTCTCGCTCTCTCTCTCTCTCTCTCTCTCTCACTCTCTTTCCATAAGGAGGCTGATCTTTGCAGACAGTCTCAGGGAGGTAAAGCCAGCCAGGCCCCTGTCAGTGTGACTGTCCCTAGTGTGCCATGTGCATGACGGGGCCCCAAACTCCCTGCCTTATCCCCCTACCCTCACGCCTCACTATTTTGTGAGCATCTCTCTGGCTGACACATCTAGAAACTCCCCTCATTTACAAAGTGACTGTGGAGGACCCCTGGGCATACTGAGGAGTATTCCAGTAGGCCTGTGGCTCAGGACATATAACGAGAGCTATCACTGTCACCCCTTCGGCAGCTCCTTGATGGCTGATGAAATGTATCAATTCCTCAGTTTTCCAGCAGAGGACACTCTTACTCTGCCCTCCTTGCCCTGTCCCCCATGGACATCCTCACAAGGCTATTAGGGACAGTACAGTGCACATTGATTTAGTCACACTGTTGATAAAACATTAAGTGTTTGGTTCATTATTATTAATACTTTCTAATCTGATTCTGATCGTTTCACTGTGCATGCCTATTCATTTATCCAAACAGGTAATATTGTTCTGGGTTATTCCAACGCAAGGCATGTCAGCTTTTCACTTGTACACTATCCTACAGTCGTTAAAAGACTAAAAACAGCCATTTATCTATCGTTTTTCTCTCTGCCGTGGGAAATCAAGTGGAGTTGTGTTATGTTCTGTGCTGTTCAGTCTGTCTTCACCGGGCTGGGTCTCTATGGATTGCGTGGGAGAGGGGCTGCCTGGGCCACAAAGGATCCATTACAACTGAAATAGATCTTTCTCTCTCTCTGGGAACAGAGATCGATCGATGCCTAAGAGCAATGTGTCCCTATCGCCTTCACCTCACCACAGAACTGCCTTTGCAAGTCATTCATAATACAGTATATGAAGCCTAATAGCTGTCATGTCATGTCTTCAGTTTATAAAATAGATCTATTCAGGAGGTTAAAATGTTATTCACTTCCATCCGCTTTCCATTGGTCACCTGTGAGTCTCCCTCTCATCTGCAGTATACATTAAACATGTAGGCCTAGCTGTTGTGTTGACTGAGACACAGAAAGAGAAAGAGTGAGTGAGGTAATAGGTGAGAGAGAGAGTTCCAATAGGGTAGCCTGAACAACAACACTACTTTTTATGTGCTGTGTCCGCCATAATATCCTGCCCCTCTAATGAAACCCTATGAAAGGCTACAGTGTGTGGAGCACATCCCAATGGTGTGCGTGTGCACGCGGATGTGTGTGTAGCTCCCAGGGCCCTGTGAGACACTGTACAACCACGCACAGCCCAGTGGCCTCAACACCACCCATGTCAAACAGTCAACAACAACATAGAACCTTTTGTTATATTAAGGATGAATTTGTATGTGAGAGAGATATTATGTATAACCTACCTAAAAGCAAGAGATGTCTATGTGCACAGGTAAGATCAGGGATATTGCCTCTGTGTATTGAAACAGGTCAGATCAGGGATATTGCATCTGCGTATTGAAACAGGTCAGATCAGGGATATTGCCTCTGCGTATTGAAACAGGTCAGATCAGGGATATTGCCTCTGCGTATTGAAACAGGTCAGATCAGGGATATTGCCTCTGTGTATTGAAACAGGTCAGATGAGGGATATTGCCTCTGCGTATTGAAACAGGTCAGATCAGGGATATTGCCTCTGTGTATTGAAACAGGTCAGATCAGGGAGATTGCCTCTGTGTATTGAAACAGGTCAGATCAGGGATATTGCCTCTGCGTATTGAAACAGGTCAGATCAGGGATATTGCCTCTGTGTATTGAAACAGGTCAGATGAGGGATATTGCCTCTGCGTATTGAAACAGGTCAGATCAGGGATATTGCCTCTGCGTAGTGAAACAGGTCAGATCAGGGATATTGCCTCTGCATATTGAAACAGGTCAGATGAGGAATATTGCCTCTGCGTATTGAAACAGGTCAGATCAGGGATATTGCCTCTGTGTATTGAAACAGGTCAGATGAGGGATATTGCCTCTGCGTATTGAAACAGGTCAGATCATGGATATTGCCTCTGCATATTGAAACAGGTCAGATGAGGGATATTGCCTCTGCGTATTGAAGCAGGTCAGATCAGGGATATTGCCTCTGCGTATTGAAACAGGTCAGATCAGGGATATTGCCTCTGCATATTGAAACAGGTCATATCAGGGATATTGCCTCTGCGTATTGAAACAGGTCAGATCAGGGATATTGCCTCTGCGTATTGAAACAGGTCAGATCAGGGATATTGCCTCTGTGTATTGAAACAGGTCAGATCAGGGATATTGCCTCTGCGTATTGAAACAGGTCAGATCAGGGATATTGCCTCTGCGTATTGAAACAGGTAAGATCAGGGATATTGCCTCTGCATATTGAAACAGGTCAGATGAGGAATATTGCCTCTGCATATTGAAACAGGTCAGATCAGGGATATTGCCTCTGTGTATTGAAACAGGTCAGATGAGGGATATTGCCTCTGTGTATTGAAACAGGTCAGATGAGGGATATTGCCTCTGCGTATTGAAACAGGTAAGATCAGGTATATTGCCTCTGCATATTGAAACAGGTCAGATGAGGAATATTGCCTCTGCGTATTGAAACAGGTCAGATCATGGATATTGCCTCTGCATATTGAAACAGGTCAGATGAGGGATATTGCCTCTGCGTATTGAAACAGGTCAGATCAGGGATATTGCCTCTGCGTATTGAAACAGGTCAGATCAGGGATATTGCCTCTGCATATTGAAACAGGTCAGATGAGGGATATTGCCTCTGCGTATTGAAACAGGTAAGATCAGGGATATTGCCTCTGCGTATTGAAACAGGTAAGATCAGGGATATTGCCTCTGTGTATTGAAACAGGTCAGATGAGGGATATTGCCTCTGTGTATTGAAACAGGTAAGATCAGGGATATTGCCTCTGTGTATTGAAACAGGTAAGATCAGGGATATTGCCTCTGCGTATTGAAACAGGTCAGATGAGGGATATTGCCTCTGCGTATTGAAACAGGTAAGATCAGGGATATTGCCTCTGTGTATTGAAACAGGTCAGATGAGGGATATTGCCTCTGCGTATTGAAACAGGTCAGATGAGGGATATTGCCTCTGCGTATTGAAACAGGTAAGATCAGGGATATTGCCTCTGTGTATTGAAACAGGTCAGATGCGGGATATTGCCTCTGCGTATTGAAACAGGTCAGATCAGGGATATTGCCTCTGTGTATTGAAACAGGTCAGATGAGGGATATTGCCTCTGCGTATTGAAACAGGTCAGATCAGGGATATGAGAAGTTACTGCAAACAACGGACACATTTGTCCCCGTACATCATTGCACACGCGATTGAACAGCAAAATATGACCTGCAGCTTTATTTTCACACTTTGCACGACGCTCCTCGCCTTCACTTCGTCAACAAAACAAAAACAATGCCGGTGGGCGGATAGTGGCCCTGTTTCCCCTACTGCGTATTTCATCTTTAAAGAGGACCCTCTGCTGGGTGGAAATTGGATGAAAGAAATCTGTTGGTTATCGGCAAGGATAAATCTATGTATCAACTATTTTACTCGACTTTAAACGTGGAGAGCATAAAGAGGTAAAGGGAGAGATGATGCTGTGGGCCCAGGCCTGTTTTAGCCTAGTTTGTTTGCAAACCCACATGATTGATATTTTTTTGGCTTGCCTTTAACACATTACACCTCTCCACAGGGAAAATGTGATTTCTTTTAAAAAGGGATAGAAAGGATGAATGGGGGTCCCAGACCTGAAATATAGGAGCTGTACACATAAAGCTGCTCGTTTCATCAGCCACCGCTCGTCCAGCCCAGACACACACTGGTTTATTTTTTAATAGCACATTTCCTACCTGGCTGCTGAAACCAGAGCCCAATCTGCATCAGCCCTCCCTGGCCATATCTCCTGCTCTCCCTCTATCCTCTCCACATAGCCCAGATTGGAGATACATTATTGAATGCACGCAGCCTTATTTACACATTAACAGATTGCTGGTCTAAAGGAGGAGACAACCTGCTCCATTTACAACAGAGGATGTAATAAGACTGCCTCTGTTGTGTGTTCATAATATACACTGAGTGTAGAAAACATTAGGAACACCTTCTTGATATTTAGTTGCACCCACTTTTGCCCTCAGATCAGCCTCAATTTGTCAGGTCATGGACTCTACAAGGTGTTGAAAGCGTTTGCGGTGCGGTGGGCCTGGCACCTACTACCGTACTCCATTCAAAGGCACTTAAATCTTTTGTCTTGCCCATTCACCCTCTGAAGGCCACACATACACAATCCATGTCTTATTGTCTCAAGGCTTAAAAATCATTCTTTATCTTGTCTCCTCCCCTTCATCTACACTGATTGAAGTGGATTTATGTGACATCAATAAGGGATCATAGCTTCCACCTGGATTCACCTGGTCATTCTATGTCATGGAAAGGTCCTAATATTTTGTTCACTCAATGTACTTTTTTTATAAGGTATCCATCAATCAGTGGAGGCTGCTGAGGGGAGGACGTGTCATAATAATGGCTGGAACGGAGTGAATTGAATGGCATCAAACACAAGGAAACCATATGTTTGATGTGTTTGATACGATTCCACTATTCCGCTCCATCCATTACCACGAGCCCGTCCTCCCCATTGAGGTGCCACCAACCTCCTGTGCCACTGAACAATGCTTGTTGTTGAGAATAAATTATATATGGGTTATCCTAACTTTGACTATCTCCCCACTTAATTCAATTCTATATTTTGTAAAACTATTTATTTTTCATTCATGTTGTTGTTTTTTTGGCTGGAGGGTGATGTATAGTGGATCAATGACTACTTACTCTTTAAGTTCAACTCTATATTTTGTAAAATGCACTGTTTCTTTTTTTCATGTTGTGTTGTTTTGCTAGAGGGTGATATCAGTGTTGGGCGATTCCACGCTCCTACAGCCCGGAAATATTTTGGGTATGTTTGTCACGCCCTGACATTAGAGAGCCTGTGTATTTCTCTATTTGGTTAGGTCAGAGTGTGATTTGGGTGGGAATTCTAGTTTTCTATTTCTTTGTTGGCCGGGTAGGGTTCCCAATCAGAGGCAGCTGTCTATCGTTGTCTCTGATTGGGAATCATACTTAGACAGCCTGTTTTCCACCTAAGTTTGTGGGTTCTTGTTTTTGTTCAGTTACTGTGTAGCCTGCAGAACCTTACGTTTGTTTATGTTTTGGTGTACATCTAAAATAAAGAAAGATGTACACTTTCCACGTTGCGCTTCGGTCTCATTCCGACGATGGACGTAACAATATTAGATTGTTCCTTTGTTGAGGGTCTTCCTGCCATCTCACTATTTTTTAAGACAAAAGAGTAGCCAGTCAGGACCTATGGGACTGCAGTCCTGTTCCTGCTGCTGTGATTAAAACTCACTCACTCACTCACTCACTCACTCACTCACTCGCAGTTACTCACAGCTTAGATGAATTGAATTGTCTGAAATGCAGACAGTAAACAGAACATCCCAAAAGTCTTGACACTTTCAACTCAAGTTTATTTATCATGACTTCATGTTGTTGATTGAGCTTTCCCAATAATTCCTCCATTTCTTTAATTGAGGGCTGAGTCTGCCTGAGCTACACTAACACTAATGTGTGTGCAGATGTAAACATTTTATCGTGTAAACTGTTAAGCCTGTGTGAGTCTTCAGTAATGACCTCTGTCTCTGTCTTCTGGCTGTAATCTCTCTCTGCAGTCAGTATACTTACTAGTCCAGCTCACTGGCCCTACAACACAGAGCAGACACTGCTGAAACGTCCTCTGTTGTTTATCAATTCAGCAGCACGTCAAGACTGTTGGGACGTTCTAATTCTCTTCTGCTTTTCAGATGGTTCAATTAATCCAGCATACAGTACGTTATTTGAGCAAACAGATGATGTAACTGTCTATCTGTTTATGTTTATTAATCAGTTACATTGATTAATTAAGTGCCTATCTTTCTAATTACAATGAGTGCTCTGCAGTTATGGTGTTGGACTTCACTGGTCCTAAGGGGAAAGTGAGCAACTAGATTGGAGAGTTTTGTTCCTCGTTCATGATGGAATTATTTCCAGTCAGAATTGAAAACACGTCTTATTTCCAACAGAAAATGTCTCTGTCTGTCCAATCCTACGTTCACTTACAATTACGCCTTTTTGCATTCTGTAGGTAAATCACAGTTTGAGTAATTGTCTTTAGCATAGTTAAGAATGAAGTGTTATATATATATATAGTGTTAGTGTTTTATATATATATATATATATATTGTCTAAAACTTGAATGTTGCTTGTAGATTAGGGCTCCCAAGTGGCGCAGCGGTCTAAGGCACTGCATCTCAGTGCAAAAGATGACACTGCCATGCCTGGTTTGAATCCAGGCTGCATCACATCCACCCGTGATTGGCAGTCCCATAGGGCGGTGCACAATTGGCCCAGCGTTGTCTAGGTTTGGCCGGGGTAGGCTGTCATTGTAAACAAGAATTTGTTCTTAATGACTTGCCTAATAAATAAAAATAATGTGTTTTTTTGACTCTATTTCTATGGTAGCAGTGATCCTGCTTTACCAGTGACTCAAGTGGAGCTGTCTGCCAGAGGAGTTGACTATTCTGTCCAAGAATGTACTCCAGGTAATCAATGAAGTCAATCTCTATAGTGATATACAACGCTACAGGATTGTACACACCCTAGTATCAGATCTAAACATCTCTCCTGTAGCACTAGGGTTACACTACCTGCTAAGGGGAATTACTGTATGTGGTAGTGACTAAGTAGTAAGAGATAGTAAGTGGTGAGAGAGTGGTACTTCTTCCTTCCTGTTTTTGACTCATTTCTTGTAACTGGGAGCTCTCATATTCACTATGATGGAACAGTTGATATCCTGGAGCTGGTGGTGTCTCTGTGATTTCAATGTTTGAGAAGACTAATGATCTGTTTGGCCTGATCAGTAAAGCCTCCGGCACTGTGCTGTTTGACCAGCTGCCGCAGAGCGAGAGACAGAGATAGACGGAGAGATAGAGAGAGAAACATAGAGAAACATAGAGAGAGGAATGAAAAACAAGTTCCCAACAGATTGTGAAGATAAAGAGCTGCATCACATTTCTCACCCCGTTGAACTTGTTGTTTTCTGTCGTCTATAACATTACCTCCAATGGCACTCCTTTTCTGTCCTCATCTGAATTGTATAAATAGTACTCTCATTAATTGCACCCATCAGCAAACTATTGAATTAATCCTTATCCGATGATGAATCTATTGGAGATAAGGAGATAGACATTTGGTGCCTGTCCTCCTGTCCCCTCTGGGCACAATGACTAGGGTAAGGGGATGAAGAGGGCTCCTACTGATTCTCTGGGAGACTGATATGGTCAGCCGCCCCCTAAACTCCCCTTCCCCCCTCCTCCTGTTTGTTGAGGAGGCGTGAGAGGGGAGGGAGGGAGGGATGGATGGAGCGAGTCAGCGAGGGTACGAGGGAGGGAGGAAGGAAGGGAGGGATGGAGGGAGGAACGGGGAGTGGAGCAGAGCAGACAGCCACACACTCCCTCTCATACACACACAGATTCGACGTGAGGGAGTCAGTGACAGAAGTAGAGGCTCCATTCAGTGCTGAGTTGACTCACACACTCTTGGTCCACTTCGCACTCCATTAGCCGGCATGGCACAGAGAAAGAGGAGTTTCACCTTTGGAGCGTATGGAGGGTAAGAGGGAATAGCATTCTCATTTACAGAGCTGTTCAACCTTACTCTGCACCTTTTACTGTGTGTGTGTGCTTGTGTGTGATTGTGTGTGCCTGCCTGCTTGTCACCAAGGGGTGTGATTTCTGTTTGAAATCGCTGTGCTTGCTATAAACCATTCCCTGCTTCCCTGAAAATGACAATGCAATTGACCCTGGTTGTGCTGCATTATTTAACATCAGCTATTACAGACTCAACCCCAGCTAAACACTGATTTCCTGACTGACTGACAGGCACAGGAGGCTTGGCAGGGTGGAGGGTGGTGAAGAGGGAGAGAAGAGAGTTTCAGTGGAAGCTGCACAGACAGGAACTCTGATAGAAGACTGTAAAGAGGGAGAGAGGCCCGTCAGAGTTTGAATTAGAGTAGACACTGTGGCTCACACACACACACACACACACACACACACACACACACACACACACACACACACACACACACACACACACACACACACACACACACACACACACACACACACACACACACACACACAGGTTGTTAACTGTAAACAAAATCAGTCTATTTAATCAATCTATCAAGCGATCTTGATTTGATTGACTCTCTTTACGCAACAGGTTCCTCACTTACAGATTGGTTAAGGAGAGTCTATACACAGTATGAGTGTGTGTGCACAACACATGTTTCTAAAGTCTTCTATCTGTCTGATCATGTGCACACTGTGTATGTTTTGTGTTGTACTGTTCGGTATCCTAGGTTTTCCAGTAATAGTGTAAATGGAGGACTCAGGTGGCGTCTCCCTCCTCTGACCTGCTGGATACTTCCCTATAGACATGTAGGAATTAACACCACAATTAGGTGTTTTCAATCACTTTGGTGCATTTTCACAACTCTAGGCACAACTCTTTAAAACAGATAATCAAAATGGCTTGTGTTTCAAAACTCACATTTTCAATAGGCCATTATCAATAAAACGTCACAATACGGTGCGGAGCGTTCGATTTGGCTGCTGGGGGGCAAGGAGACCCCTAGCTATACTTAAACCATTGGCAACTACATGGCGTTTTCAAGAGATTGTTAAATAAATAATTAAACTATTTGGTTTTAATATCATCACCTCTTGGAAGAGCATAGTCAGAACGACACATTTCCAATTATTCCCCATTTAGCGCTATCATCAGAGTTATTCAGCAAGTAACTGCATACTTTCATGATTAGTCAACATCAATTGATCATGTACTGTGGCAAGAAAAAGTATGTGAACCCTTTGGAAATACCTGGATTTCTGCATACATTGGTCATAAAATTTGATCTGATCTTCATCTAGGTCATAACAATAGACAAACACAGTCAGCTTAAACTAATAACACACAAGCAATTATACATTTTCATGTCTTTATTGAACACACTGTGTAAACATTCACAGTGCAGGGTGGGAAAAGTATGGGAACCCTTCGTTTTAATAATTGGTTGACCCTCCTTTGGCAGCAATAACCTCAACTAAACGTTTTCTGTAGTTGCGGAACAGAACTGCACAATAGTCAGGAGGAATTTTGGAACATTCCTCTTTACAAAACTGTTTCAGTTCAGTAATATTCTTGGGATGTCTGGTGTGAACTCCTCTCTTGAGGTCATGCCACAGCATCTCAATCGGGTTGAGGTCAGGACTGACTGGGCCACTCCAGAAGGTGTGTTTTCTTCTGTTGAAGCCATTCTGTTGTTGATTTACTTCTGTGTTTTGGGTTGTTGTTCAATTGGCGGACAGATAGCCTTATATTCTCCTGCAAAGTGTCTTGATAAACTTGGGAATTCATTTTCCGTCAATGATAGCAAGCTGTCCAGGCCCTGAGGCAGCAAAGCAGCTCCAAAACATGATGCTCCCTCCACCATACTTTACAATTGGGATGAGATTTTGATGTTGGTGTGCTGTGTGTTTTTTTCTCCACACATAGTGTTGTGTTCCTTCCAAACAACTCAGCTGTAGTTTCATTTGTCCACAGAATATTTTGCCAGTAGCGCTGTGGAACATCCAGGAGCACTTTTTGCGAACGTTTTTTTTTGGACAGCAGTTGCTTCTTCCATGGTGTCCTCCCATGAACACCATTCTGGTTTAAGATGTTACGTAATCATAGACTCGTCAACAGAGATGTTATTGTTTTCCAGAGATTTCTGTAAGTCTTTAGCTGACACTAGGATTCTTCTTAACCTCATTGAGCATTCTGCGCTGTGCTCTTGCAGTCATATTTGCAGGACAGACACTCCCAGGAAGAGTAGCAACAAGGCTGAACTTTCTCCATTTATAGATCATTTCTCTTAACACGGATTGATGAACATCAAGGCTTTTAGAGATTTTGTAACCCTTTCCAGCTTTTTGTAAGTCAGCAATTCTTAATCTTAGGTCTTCTGAGATCTTTTTTGTTCGAGGCATGGTTCACATTAGGAAATTCTGAGGGTTGACAGATCCATTTGGCATGTAGTTAGCTAGCTAGCTAAGGAAACAACACGTGTAATTTAACTTGCTTCATCTGTGATAAGGCTTTTGGAAAGAGCTTGATCGGCAAGTCCTCGTCCTAGTAAAGTTGTCAGTCGGACTACTGTCATCACCACCATAGATGGCAAGCAAACCAACATTTCGATATAGCTATCTAGTTTATCCCCTGAAAATGACCATGCTAACTAGCTATATTGATATTATCTGTTATTAGCTAGCTAGCCAATTTGACGTGGTCCATCAATCATGTCTGTCAGCAGCAATCGCGATTGAAACACTTAAAAACAATGTGAAAAGGGGATCATGTTAGTTAACTTCACTAGGTAGGCCTATGTTGTTTAGCCAACTGTACAAAGTTTCTACCGGTAGCTTGCAAAGTGAACATTATCAGTTAACAGTGCATCGGAAAATGTGCCCTTCTGATGTTTGACAGGCCGAGCCCACAAAGGATGGGAAATCAACCTAAACCACTCATACTTGTCAGGTATAGTTCACTTTTATTTTCTATCACTCAAATATCCAATTAATGGTGGCCAATATTGATAGATTTCGTGAGGCTACCCTCATTTATCTGAAATTCCATGATCAAAAGTGATGTTTACTGATCATGAAAAGAATGCAGTTACTGGCAGTGGCCTATAACTCTGATGATGATAGAGCTTAATGTGCACAATTGTTTTGCATGGAGTAATCTGAAAGTTGTAGTTCTGACTGTGGTGATATTGCAAACAAATAGTTAACATTTATTTAACAATCCATTGAAAACATCACACACTTATTAATGGTTTAAGAAGAGATGCTGGTCTCCTTGCCCCTCAGCAGGCAAATCGAACGCTCTGCACCTTATTGTGATGTTTTTATTGATAACAACTCATTGACTCATTGAGTACAACAAACAAATTCACAAAGTCAGTTGTTCACTGCAACAAATCACTGTTTCAATTTGAATACATATTCATTGTAAGTATCTGCTTTCAAAATACAATATTCACTTTACTTTTGATGTGATTTCTTGTCATTTGTTAACAATACAATTAACTATCTCTTAATTAAAATTAAAACTACTGAACCAAATGATGTAGTGCCTACTTAACGTAAACATTTTTCAGGACCCTGCCTTTCAAGGATTATTCGTAAAAATCCAAATAACTTCACAGATCTTCATTGTAAAGGGTTTCCCATGCTTGTTCAATGAACCATAAACAATTAATGAACATGCACCTGTGGAACGGTTATTAGGACACTAACAGCTTACAAACGGTAGGCAATTAAGTTGTAAAGGCAGGTCCTCACCAGACGTCACCGGCAAACTCACCGTCGCTGGACCAGACAGGACTGGAAAAAATTGTTTTTACAGACGAATCGTGGTTTTGTCTCACCGGGGGTGATGGTCGGATTCGCGTTTATTGTCGAAGGAATGAGCGGGCCTGTACTCTGGAGCGGGATCGATTTGGAGGTGGAGGGCCCGTCATGGTCTGGGGCGGTGTGTGACAGCATCATCGCACTGAGCTTGTTGTCATAGCCGGAAATCTCAACGCTGTGCGTTACAGGGAAGACATCCTCATGTGGTACCATTCCTGCAGGCTCATCCTGACATGACACTCCAGCATGACAATGCCACCAGCCATACTGCTCGTTCTGTGCGTGATTTCCTGCAAGACAGGAATGTCAGTGTTCTGCCATGGCCAGCGAAGAGTCCGGATCTCAATCCCATTGAGCATGTCTGGAACCTGTTGGATCAGAGGGCAAGGGCTAGGGCCATTCACCCCAGAAATGTCTGGGAACTTGCAGATGCCTTGGTGGAAGAGTGGGGTAACATCTCACAGCAAGAACTGGCAAATCTGATGCAGTCCATGAGGAGGAGATGCACTGCAGTACTTAATGCAGCTGGTGGTCACACAAGATACCCCCCCTTTGTTCAGGGTCACATTATTCCATTTCTGTTAGTCACATGTCTGTAGAACTTGTTCAGTTTGTCTGTTGTTGAATCTTGTTATGTTCATACAAATATTTACACGTTAAGTTTGCTGAAAATAAACGCAGAGAGAGGACTTTTCTTTTTTTGCTGAGTTTTTAATAGTTTGATAACTGCTGAACAGAATGCATTTCTATATGTTTCCTAGTACAGTTTTTTTTCAATCACTTTCCTGCAATTTCAAAAGTTTGTGGCTCATGTTTAAAAATACTAAGCCCATTTTCAATTGGCTAAATACAACAAACAAATTCACCTGTTGACTGCACCAAATAAATCTTTCAATTTGGATATACAGTGGGGCAAAAAAGTATTTAGTCAGCCACCAATTGTGCAAGTTCTCCCACTTAAAAAGATGAGAAAGGCCTGTAATTTTCATCATAGGTACACTTCAACTATGACAGACAAAATGAGGGGGGAAAAAATCCATAAAATCACATTGTAGGATTTTTAATGAATTTATTTGCAAATTATGGTGGAAAATACGTATTTGTCAATAACAAAAGTTTATATATTTTTTTCTCATTTTGTCTGTCATAGTTGAAGTGTACCTATGATGAACTTGCACAATTGGTGGCTGACTAAATACTTTTTTGCCCCACTGTATATTCAATCTATCTGATTTTCAAAATACAATTTTCACTTTACTTTTGATATAATTTTCTTTTCATTTGTTAACAATATAAATAAACTAACACTTACTGAAACTGATCAAAACTGATAACTACTGAATCAAAATAATGTTTTGAGGGAGCATGCCATTGGCTTGCTGACTGCAGGAATGTCCACCAGAGCTGTTGCCAGAAAATGTAATGTTCGTGTATCTACTATAAGCCGCCTCCAACTCATTTTAGAGAATTTGGCAGTAAGTCTATTCGGCCTCACAACTGCAGACCACGTGTAGCCATGCCAGCCCAGGACTTCCACATCCGGCATCTTCACCTGCGGGATCGTCTGAGACAAAACACGTGGACAGCTGATGAAACTGCGAGTTTGCAAAACAGAATAACTTTTGCCCAAATGGTCGGAAACCATCTCAGGAAAGCTTATTTACTTGCTCGTTGTCCTCACGAGGGTCTTGACCTGACTGCAGTTTGGCATTGTGGATGTTTACCTGTTAAAAGGTCTTGTTCACATTGGCTACGGAGAGCATGATCACACAGCTTTCCGGAACAGCTGTTGCTCTCATGCATGCTTCAGTGTTGCTTACCTTGAAGTGAACATAAAAGGCATTTAGCTCATCTGGTAGACTCATGTCACTGGACAGCTTGCGGCTGGGTTTCCCTTTGTAATCCGTAATAGTTTGCAAGCCCTGCCACATTCGAAGAGTGTCTGGGCCGGTGTGATAGGATTCAATCTTAGTCCTGTATTGACATTTTGCCTGTTTGATGGTTTGTCAGAGGGCATAGCAGGATTTTTTATAAGCCTCCGGATTAGTGTCCCGCTCCTTGAAAGCGGCAGCACTAGCCTTTAGCTCGGTGCGGATGTTGCCTGTAATCCATGGCTTCTGGTTGAGATATATACGTACTGTCACCGTGGGGACGGCATCTTCGATGCACTTATTGATGAAGCCGGAGACTGAGGTGGTATACTCCTCAATGCCATTGGATGAATTCCAGAACATATTCTAGTCTGTGCTAGCAAAACAGTCCTGTAGCATAGCATCCGCGCCATCTGACCATTTCCATAATGAGTGAGTCACTGGTACTTCCTGCTTTAGTTTTTGCTTGTAAGCAGGAATCAGGAGGATAGAATTATGGTCAGATTTTCCAAATGGAGGGCAAGGCAGAGCTTTGTATGCACCCCTGTGTGTTGAGTAAAGGTGGTCTAGAGTTTTTTTCCCCTCTGCTTGCACCTGTGATATGCTGGTAGAAATGAGGTAAAGCGGATTTAAGTTTGCCTGCATTAAAGTCCCCCGGCCACTAGGAGCGGCACTTCTGGATGAGCATTTTCTTGTTTGCTTTATGGCCTTATACAGCTCGTTGAGTGTGGTCTTAGTGTCAGCATCGGTTTCTGGTGATAAATTGACGGCTACAAATAATATAGATTAAAATTATCTCGGTAGATAGTGTGATCTACAGCTTATCATAGGGTACTCTATCTCAGGCGAGCAATACCTTGAAACTTCTTTAATATTAGACATTGCGCACCAGCTGTTATTGACAAATAGACACACACCCTCACCCCTCGTCTTACCATACGTAGCTGTTCTGTCCTGCCAATGCACAGAAAACCAAGCCAGCTCAATATGATCTGTGTCTTCATTCAGCCATGACTCGGTGAAACAAGATAGAGATCATCCAGTTTATTTTCCAGTGAATGCATGCTGGCCAATGGATTGGATTCTAGAGGTGGGTTGACTCAGGGGTGAAAGATATGTGAAACCCCAATGATGTATAATCAAAGTTTCTGTACATAAAACATTTTTCAATCACTTTGTCAGAACATTTTTTGATATAAGTGGTATATTTTCAAATCTCTAATTACAAAACTCAAAACTGATAACACTTATGCCCCCATCTTATGTTTATAAGCTTTGATTGTGCATTCAGTGCGGTTTCACACCTGAGTCATTCATCCAAAATCAAGCCCAAGTTTTCCATGAAATATGAGAACACTTTGTTTAGTCACCAATATATCAGATAAAGATAGACTCACCATTTAGCAATATAAAAGGTCCAATGCAGCCGTTTTTATCTCAATATCAAATAATTTCTGGGTAACAATTAAGTACCTTACTGTGATTGTTTTCAATAAAAACGGTAAAAAAAAAAAAAAATTGCTTCTTAGCAAAGAGCAAATTCTCAAGCAACAATTTAGCAAGGACTGTCTGACAGTGTCCTACTGTCTGTCAAGAGGGAAAACTCTCTTATTGGTCTAACCTCTCTGGGATAGGCGGGACGCTTGCGTCCCACTTGGCCAATAGCCAGGGAAAATGCAGAGCGCCAAATTCAAATAAAATTCTATAAAAATCTAACTTTCATTAAATCACACATGTAAGATACCAAATTAAAGCTACACTCGTTGTGAATCCAGCCAACATGTCAGATTTCAAAAAGGCTTTTCGGCGAAAGCATAAGATGCTATTATCTGATGATAGCACAACAGTAAAGAAAGAGAGAGTAGCATATTTCAACCCTGCAGGCGCGACACAAAACGCAGAAATAAAATATAAATCATGCCTTACCTTTGACGAGCTTCTTTTGTTGGCACTCCAATATGTCCCATAAACATCACAAATGGTCCTTTTCTTCGATTAATTCCGTCGATATATATCCAAAATGTCCATTTATTTGGCGTGTTTGATCAAGATAAACACAGCTTCCAATTTGCGCAACGTCACTACAAAATATCTCAAAAGTAACCTGTAAACTTTGCCAAAACATTTCAAACTACTTTTGTAATACAACTTTAGGTATTTTTCAATGTTACTAATTGATCAAATTGAAGACGGGACTATCTGTGTTCAATACAGGAAGACAACAAACTGACGCTACTTTTCGAGTCATCTCTCAAAAAGTACACTTCAAGTGACACTCATTCAAGATGGCCATACTTATTCATTACACAAAGGAATAACCTCAACCAATTTCTAAAGCCTGATGACATCCAGTGGAAGTGGTAGGAACTGCAAACAAGTCCCTTAGAAATCTGGTTACCCAATGAAAGCTCGTTGGATAGACAGTGACCTAAAAAAAAACTCTGAATGGTTTGTCCTCTGGGTTTTGCCTGCTACATAAGTTCTGTTATACTCACAGACATGATTCAAACAGTTTTAGAAACTAATAATATGCATATCTTATATTATGGGGATGAGTAGCAGGAAGTTGAATTTGGGCACGCTATTTATCCAAAAGTGAAAATGCTGCCCCCTATCCTGAATAAGATTTTAACTAATTTATCGCTTGGTGATGTCACTAGGCAGGTCAAAACTCCATCCCACCACAACAGGCTGAATTTCACTGAATTATTCCAACCTCATAGTGTGGAAATATATATAAAACACAGGAAAAGCACTGGAGCTTTAAACTACCATTTAATACAATAGCAAAAAGGAGAAACACATTTCAAAACAATTATTTTTTATGAACTGAATATAAAGAATAGTGGATGGTAAAATATAATTTTCCATACAGTATTTGACTATAACTTGACATGCAAATTATTATTATTTTTTGTTGCATCCAATGGCAAGTTGTGAGCATGTTATGAAATGTCAGTCTTACAGTTTCGTTATCCTCATACAGTACATACATAGGACAAATCATCATAAATAAGAGGTATTGTAAAGCAGTTGGCTACTGTAAAAATGTAGCATGTGTGCCTTTTCTGCACATTGTACAAGATCACCTTTTCCATGTGACTTCCTACGACAACTGATACAGTATCACCATTCTCCTTCAGCCAGTGTGCTTTAATAGGAAAAAGTGTGCTACCATTTGTGCTACCATTTGGAATTATGGTGTGGTGTACAACGCACTGGTAAAATACCTGGGTTATATATAACAATATATTCCACTCATTATCTGAATGTCATCAATACACTCACTGTAAGCTGATGAATATCAAGCACAGAGACAGACAATACTCTATCAGTCGACAAGTCACATCGAAAAGGTGATCTTGTACAATGTTGCATGGAGCAGAAAGGGCATACACCACCGTGCTATGTTTTTACAGTAGCCAACTGCTTTTCAATACCCCTATTTGGGATGATTTGTCCTACAAATAGGATAATAGGTCTGAGGATAATGAAACTGTAAGACTGACATACAATATTTCTCAACATGCTCACAACCTACCATTGGATACAAATGATTTAAAAAATGGTGCCTGTGATAGTTCTGGTCAATATAGTCAAATACTGTATGGAAAATGATACTTTATTTACTCAAATATTGCAAGGGTTCTGAACATAAGATAGGGGGTATTAAAAGTGTTATCAGTTTAGATTTTTGTACTTTTGCCGTTTTGAAAATATACCACTTACATCTGAAAAATGTGCCAAACTGTAACAGGTGCTCTATGGTATGTCCAAATAGCCTCTTTCAAGGACATGTGTGTATGTGCATGTCCCTATTATTCAGAGTGTGCAAACCTGAGGAATAGAGATTGTTCCAGTTGCTTGTGGAAAACAGATTTGAAGAAATAGGAGGATTTTAATTGTATATCTGTTGGTACTTTCCACTTTGTTTGCAATTTGACCATTTTGATAGGTCAGTCTGATTACCCACATCACCAGGTGACACCCACTGTATCCTTCCCTTGCTTCCCTTTGGCATTCACTGTGAGGAATTCAACTATTCTGTCTATAGATTGGTATTTCCGTCACTCTACTTTGTCTCATTTAAATGTCAGAGGAGCAGCTCCTCATCTCCAAATCAGGGCTTCCAACACCATTTGTCACATAATCCTTTGAATGTTTTTAGTTTCCACCTCATGTAAGATATTTCATGAATACTGATATGGATATGCTCTCCTCTCAGAATCAAGTCTGTTCACAATCCAATGGATTCATTGACATAGTATACTGTACAGTTTATTATGTGGTGCTGCGGTAGTCAGTCCTACTCAGTTCCTTTTTTTAGGGGTCTCTTTAGGACTGCTGTCTCCATGCAGGGGATTTTGTATAGACTAAACAGGGGTTGTGGGTTGGTTTCCCCCAAGCAGTCGAGCCCAATATATGGTGAGCCACGGGCTCTGTCTCTGTCATATACTAAATGAGACAGTTTCATTTGTCATCTCTTTGTAGTCTCCTCCATGTTGTAGTCTCCTCCATTTTTGTAGTCTCCTCCATGGTATCTCCCTTAGCACACAGCTCATATCCCCTTCCTCATACACTCTTCATGGGACTCATGAAATAAACAGTGAGGTATGTCTTTGTCCCAGATCTGAACATACACTCATCTCCCCCATGGCTCAAGACCAGACACACAGACAGAGAGGCTGCATGCGCTCACTATGGATCTCTCCCCTTCTATTATTTTTGCTGCAATGCATTTGCAAAGCACTGAGAGAAAAAAAGACATGGATCAGTGTGTGTAGACCCTGTTCAAGAACAGCAGAGTGGAAGGCTAATTGTTGTGAAAGTGGAGCAGGCCAGCAACAAATATTAGATTTATAGCAAAGCAGTCAGCTGATTTGAGGAGAGGAGCTTCCTTCAATGATAGTTCTGGTCAATTGAATGAAAGATGCCTTACTTTTACTGAAGGATACTTTATTGTTGTTTAAAACCAATATTCACCTATAAGCGCACTATGTCACTTTCTCACAAGAGGGTTGTATCCAACCTTGTCTGTGTTTGAGTTTTTTTTTAAATGGAATTCTCAAATCGACAGAACTCACAAATAGGGATGGGCATTTCATTATCATTATATTTTCGGATATCTGGATAGTTGAAATACATGAGTTTTAATTTTGTAATGATTATTTTTTTCTACTTCAATTAAGACTTGCTCGGGCGACCCGAGAAAGCCTGTGCCCTGTGCTCTGCTTGTTTCAGATGGAGGTTGGGGGAGGGGCGAGAGACGAGCAGGGGCCGGTGTGTGTGACAGTCTATATGTGTGGCAGAGAGGGAGAGAAAGGAAGTAGACAAACCGACTTGTGCTAGTTAGATCATTTATGTCTGCAACAAGTCAGTATGATAGATAGACAATCTGTTAGGGCTTGTCTTGACTGCATCAAATCATAGTAAAGAAGCTAGCTAGCTACAGTAGCCAGCTAAGGTAGTCAGCTAACTGAACAAAAATATAAAATATTAAATCAACATGCAATAAGGATAAGGATTTAAATAAATTAATTCGGCCCTAATCTATGGATTTCACATGATTGGGAATACATACAGTTGAAGTCGGAAGTTTACGTACACCTTAGACAAATACATTAAACTCAGTTTTTCATAATTCCTAACATTATATCCTAGTAAGGATCACCACTTAATTTTAAGAATGTGAAATGTCAGAATAATAGTTGAGATAATTATTTATTTCAGCTTTTATTTCTTTCATCACATTCCCAGTGGGTCAGAAGTTTACATAGACTCAATTAGTATTTGGTAGCATTGCCTTTAAATTGTTTAAAACTTTGGTCAAACATTTCAGGTAGCCTTCCACAAGCTTCCCACAATAAGTTGGGTGAATTTTGGCCCATTCCTCTTGACAGAGCTGGTGTAACTGAGTCAGGTTTGTAGGCCTCCTTGCTCGCACACGCTTTTTCAGTTCTGCCCACACATTTTCTATAGGATTGAGGTCAGGGCTTTGTGATGGCCACTCCAATACCTTGACTTTGTTGTCCTTAAGCCAATTTGGCCACCTCTTTGGAAGTATGCCTGGGGTCATTGTCCATTTGGAAGACCCATTTATGACCAAGCTTTAACTTCATGACTGATGTCTTGAGATGTTGCTTCAATATATCCACATAATTTTCCAACCTCATGATGCCATCTATTTTGTGAGGTGCCCCAGTCACTCCGGCAGCAAAGCACCCCCACAACATGACGCTGCCACCGCCGTGCTTCACGGTTGGGATGGTGTTCTTCGGCTTGCAAGCCTCCCCCTTTTTCCTTCAAACATAACAATGGTTATTATGGCCAAACAGTTCTATTTTTGTTTCATCAGACCAGAGGACATTTCTCCAAAAAGTATGATCTTTGTCTGTGGATATACTGTAGATACTTTTGTACCTATTTCCTCCAGCATCTTCACAAGGTCCTTTGCTGTTGTTCTGAGATTGATCTGTGTGGTCCCATGGTGTTTATACTTGTGAGCTATTGTTTGTACAGAGGAACGTGGTGCCTTCAGGCATTTGGAAATTGCTCCCAAGAATGAACCAAACTTGTGGAGGTCTACCATTTTTTTCTGAGGTCTTGGCTGATTTCTTTTGATTTTCCCATGATGTCAAGCAAAGAGGCAGCGAGTTTGAAGTTAGGCCTTAAAATACATCCACAGGTACACCTCCAATTGACTCAAATTATGTCAATTAGCCTATCAGAAGCTTCTAAAGCCATAACATTTTCTGGAATTTTCCAAGCTATTTAAAGCCACAGTCAGCTTAGTGTATGTAAACTTCTGACCCACTGGAATTGTGATACAGTGAATTATAAGTGAAATAATCTGTCTGTAAACAATTGTTGGGAAAATTACTTGTGTCATGCACCAAGTAGATGTCCTAACCGACTTGCCAAAACTATAGTTTGCTGTGTGGATCAGAAAACCAGTCAGTATCTGATTTGACCACCATTTGCCTCAAGCAACCCGACACATCTCCTTCACATAGAGTTGATCAGACTGTTGATTGTGGCCTGTGGAATGTTGTCCCACTCCTCTTCAATGGCTGTGGGAAGTTTCTGGATATTGTCGGGAACTCTAACTCGCTGTTGTACACTCAATTGAGATCATCTCAAACATGCTCAATGGGTGACGTCTAGTTAATATGCAGGACATGGAAGAACTGGGACATTTTCAGCTTTCAGTAATTGTGTATAGATCCTTGTGACATGGGTTTGTGCACTATCATGCTGGTGCACCTCATGCTAAACATGAGGTGATGATGACGGCGGATGAATGGCACGACAATGGTCCTCAGGATCTTGTCACGTTATGTAGAGGTTCTGGGCTGGAGCGTGTACACATGGTTTGCGGTTGTGAGGCCAGTTGGACATACTGCCCAATTTTTAAAAACGACGTTGGAGGCAGTTTATGGTAAAGAAAAGACTATTATAAGTCTCTGGCAACAGCTCTGGTGGACATTCCTGCATGCCAATTTATGTTGCTGTCAGAGCAGCTTACCGATCACTGTACCTGTACCTCATCCCCATATTGTTATTTATTTTTTTGCTCTTTTTTCTCCCAGTATCTCTACTTGCACATTATCATCTGCACATCTATCACTCCAGTGTTAATGCTAAATTCTAATTATTTCACCACTATGGCCTATTTATTGCCTTACCTCCCTAACCTTACTACATTTGCCCACACTGTACATGTGTTTTTCTATTGTGTTGTTGACTGTACGTTTGTTAACCCCATGTGTAACTCTGTGTTGTCGTTTTTGTCGCACTGCTTTGCTGGCCAGGTCGCAGTTGTAAATGAGAACTTGTTCTCAACTGCCCTACCTGGTTAAAAAACATTTTTTTAAATATGCACACTCCATCAAAGACATCTGTGGAATTGTGTTGTGTGACAAAACTGCACATTTTAGAGTGGACTTTTATTGTCCCCAGCACAAGGTGCACCTGGGTAATGATCATGCTGTTTAATCAGCTTCTTGATATGACCTGTCAGATGGATCGATTATCTTGGCAAATGAGCAAAGCCCACTAACAGGGTTGTAAACACATTTCTGGGATCTTTTATTTCAGCTCATGAAACATAGGACCAACACTTTACATGTTGCATTTATATTTTTGTTCAATGTAGCTAAAGTAGCTTGAGGCTATTTTGTTGCGCTCCCCATACTTGTCTACAACAACTCCATTCATATGAAACAACAGTCCACCTGTTGGTTGATCCATTTCATATTGATTAGAAATCTCCCACTTCACTTGCTATGCATTTTTTTGCTGTGCATTTTTTTTAAGGGGTGCACTCATAAAAACTGTCATAAAACTGTTGTTTTATTTCAATTTCAAATGTAATGAATGGTCTATCCTTGTAGGCTATTTAGCAACGCCACATAGATCATTTGAAGCCTTTTCATTGCTAATAGGCCTATATTTTTTTATTCTCAAAATGTAATACTCTCCCAAGTAATCAAATACAAAAGTCCATTCAGATATTCAAATATTTAATTAACCATGCTCGTCCCTATACAAAAACAACATGGAGTGGGCATAATTTCTTTGTCATCATGGTCAAGTTTGCATGACAAAAGATCAGTCAATGATTACATGGCAAGGCGTAGGGCAAAACAAGCAGGATATCTATGCCATGCAAGAGGGCTGGAGAGGGTGCCAGTCAATCACAGTTAACAGTATTTATATTCACACTGACATTCACATTGATATTCACAATGGAAATCTACTGTACCCTGCTTTAGAGGAACAGGGAAAAGCATGAGATGAACTTGGAAACATAATAATGACTTGCACAAAACAGGTGGGAAGTGTTGTTTCAGTTGTGTGTACACTGCAGTTGTGTGTATACTGTAATTGATGCCTGTTAACACAGTGCTCCTGTAAAAACAGAATGTATAGATCTCAGCTACTGGTTAGCCAGCAAAGATAGAACTTTGGACCACGTGGCATTGAAAGGCCATTTGTCAAGAATTATCATAGAAGCTATGACAGCTGTCATGTTTCTGATCAAGGCAAAATGATGCATGGTTTAAGACATGTGTTACCAAACAAGTGTGCTGACCTTCAGGCTCCTGAGGCTGTATGTGTGTGTGTGTCTCAGAGGTGACTGGTGTAATCTGTTATAGCCAGGCCAGCAATGGCATAGCCTCGCCCTGTTAGCATGGTCTTGCTCTACTCTGCTCTGCTCTGGTACCAGTGTGTGTTCACAGTCCCAGCCACACAGACTCACTGTACTCCACTGTACCAGAGCATCAATGTGCACATTCAGCCACTTCACTCTCATTTACTCCATCAATGGGCTCATTCAGCTGCCCATGTTATATAGTACAGAGCCTGCTGGCTCTAGAACTGGGCTCATATAACTATTGGCTAACAACAATAGTGAATATCAGATATTGAATTGGAGGATGGTATGGAAGACGTTATTCAGAGGCTTTTTGTAATTATTTCTTTCCGATCTACAGTACCAGTCAAAAGTTTGGACACACCTACTCATTCCAGGGTTTTTCTTTATTTTTTTATATTTTCTACATTGTGGAATAATACTGAAAACATCAAAATGATGAAATAACACATGGAATCATGTGGTAACCAAAAAAAAAAAAAATCTAAATTCTTCAAAGTCACACTTTGTCTTGATGACAGCTTTGTAGTCTTGGCATTCTCTCAACCAGCTTCATGAGGTAGCCACCTGGAATGCATTTCAATTAACAGGTGTGCCTTGTTAAAAGTTAATTTGTGGAATTTCTGTCTTTCTTAATGCATTTGAGTCAATCAGTTGTGTTGTGACAAGGTAGGGGTGGTATACAGAAGATATCCCTATTTGGTAAAAGACCAAGTCCATATTATGGCAAGAAAAGCTCAACTAAGCAAAGAGAAACGACAGTCCATCATTACTTTAAGACATGAATGTCAGTCAATCCGGAAAATTTCAAGAACTTTGAAAGTTTCTTCAAGTGCATTTGCAAAAACATTCAAACGATATGATGAAACTGGCTCTCACAAGGATTGCCACAGGAAAGGTGAACGGATTATCTCCACACGTGTGGTTCCCACTGCGAAGCATGAAGGAGGAGGTGTGATGGTGTGGGGGTGCTTTGCTGGTTACACTGTCAGTGATTTATTTAGAATTCAAGAAACACTTAACCAGCATGGCTACCACAGCATTCTGAAGCAATACGCCATCCCATGTGGTTTGCGCTGAGTGGGACTATAATTTGTTTTTCAACAGGACAATGACCCAACAAACCTTCAGGCTATGTAAGGGCTATTTGAACAAGAAGGAGAGTGATGGAGTGCTGCATCTGGCCTCCATGATCACCCGACCTCAACCCAATTGAGATGGTTTGTGATGAGTTGGACCGCAGAGTGAAGGAAAAGCAGCCAACAAGTGCTCAGCATATGTGGGAACTCCTTCAAGACTGTTGGAAGCTGGTTGAGAGAATGCCAAGAGTGTGCAAAGCTGTCATCAGGAATCAAGACAAAGGGTGTCTACTTTGAAGAATCTAAAATATATTTAGATTTGGTTACTACATGATTCCATGTTTGTTTTTTCAGTTTTGATGTCTTCACTACTATTCTAGTGTCGAAAATAGTAAAAAATAAAGAAAAGCCCTTGAATAAGTAGGTGTGTCAAAATGTTTGACTGGTACTGTATTTTGAATGATTCCCAGTTAGTTTCTATTTTCATCACAGTTCTTCTAGTCAGCTGAATAGAGGAAGGGTGGAGGATAGAATCAGCTTTATTAAAACGCAGAATAGACATTCAACCACCTCTAGATATTCAGCCACCTTTCATTTGAGTGAATGCTATTATATACAGAACATAGAGCCTTTGAATTCATGGTTACAATACCTTTAGAAAGCACATGTCCATGATGCGAATGATGTATGCACGAAAACACAATGTCGTACAGCTAACTGTCAGCTTTAAATAGTTTGCATGGGGAATATAGGAGTCATTATTCCAATTTTATTCTGCATTTAAAATGATCAGAAAATAAAAAATAGATGGAACACGTCCTGGTTGTGTTCCTATTCTGTCAGCCACACACTGGAGCTACAAGAGGACAGTTGTTTGAGCTTTCAATTGAATATTCCTACATTTGTTTACAATCTCCTCACAACCTCCTTTGCAATCTTGCCCGGTGATGACTCAATTGCTTAAATTGACTTTATAATTAGTGTTGGTGTTACTCATTTCAGAAAATGTCATTTCTATTCTAACATAACATGTGTTATGCAAAGCAATATTTTTTGCCAAGTGTGTGTATTAGGCTGTGTCTACACTTGACAGTTAATGCAGTTTTTATATTCTGGTCATGAAGTTCTGATCATGGAAGTCTGAACACATCATGCGTCTACACTTACATTTAAATGTGTCCACCATGTCCACATAGTGTCCTAATTCCCTTTTTATGGGCTATATCATTTAAATGTGTCCACCATGTCCACATAGTGTCCTAATTCCCTTTTTATGGGCTATATCATTTAAATGTGTCCACCATAGTGTGGGCTATATCATTTAAATGTGTCCACCATGTCCACATAGTGTCCTAATTCCCTTTTTATGGGCTATATCATTTAAATGTGTCCACCATGTCCACATAGTGTCCTAATTCCCTTTTTATGGGCTATATCATTTAAATGTGTCCACCATGTCCACATAGTGTCCTAATTCCCTTTTTATGGGCTATATCATTTAAATGTGTCCACCATGTCCACATAGTGTCCTAATTCCCTTTTTTTTATGGGCTATATCATTTAAATGTGTCCACCATGTCCACATAGTGTCCTAATTCCCTTTTTATGGGCTATATCATTTAAATGTGTCCACCATGTCCACATAGTGTCCTAATTCCCTTTTTATGGGCTATATCATTTAAATGTGTCCACCATGTCCACATAGTGTCCTAATTCCCTTTTTATGGGCTATATCATTTAAATGTGTCCACCATGTCCACATAGTGTCCTAATTCCCTTTTTATGGGCTATATCATTTAAATGTGTCCACCATGTCCACATAGTGTCCTAATTCCCTTTTATGGGCTATATCATTTAAATGTGTCCACCATGTCCACATAGTGTCCTAATTCCCTTTTTATGGGCTATATCATTTAAATGTGTCCACCATGTCCACATAGTGTCCTAATTCCCTTTTTATGGGCTATATCATTTAAATGTGTCCACCATGTCCACATAGTGTCCTAATTCCCTTTTTATGGGCTATATCATTTAAATGTGTCCACCATGTCCACATAGTGTCCTAATTCCCTTTTTATGGGCTATATCATTTAAATGTGTCCACCATGTCCACATAGTGTCCTAATTCCCTTTTTATGGGCTATATCATTTAAATGTGTCCACCATGTCCACATAGTGTCCTAATTCCCTTTTTATGGGCTATATCATTTAAATGTGTCCACCATGTCCACATAGTGTCCTAATTCCCTTTTTATGGGCATTTATATCATTCCCTTTTTTTAAATGTGTCCACCATGTCCACATAGTGTCCTAATTCCCTTTTTATGGGCTATATCATTTAAATGTGTCCACCATGTCCACATAGTGTCCTAATTCCCTTTTTATGGGCTATATCATTTAAATGTGTCCACCATGTCCACATGTCCACAGTGTCCTAATTCCCTTTTTATGGGCTATATCATTTAAATGTGTCCACCATGTCCACATAGTGTCCTAATTCCCTTTTTATGGGCTATATCATTTAAATGTGTCCACCATGTCCACATAGTGTCCTAATTCCCTTTTTATGGGCTATATCATTTAAATGTGTCCACCATGTCCACATAGTGTCCTAATTCCCTTTTTATGGGCTATATCATTTAAATGTGTCCACCATGTCCACATAGTGTCCTAATTCCCTTTTTATGGGCTATATCATTTAAATGTGTCCACCATGTCCACATAGTGTCCTAATTCCCTTTTTATGGGCTATATCATTTAAATGTGTCCACCATGTCCACATAGTGTCCTAATTCCCTTTTTATGGGCTATATCATTTAAATGTGTCCACCATGTCCACATAGTGTCCTAATTCCCTTTTTATGGGCTATATCATTTAAATGTGTCCACCATGTCCACATAGTGTCCTAATTCCCTTATGGGCTATATCATTTAAATGTGTCCACCATGTCCACATAGTGTCCTAATTCCCTTTTTATGGGCTATATCATTTAAATGTGTCCACCATGTCCACATAGTGTCCTAATTCCCTTTTTATGGGCTATATCATTTAAATGTGTCCACCATGTCCACATAGTGTCCTAATTCCCTTTTTATGGGCTATATCATTTAAATGTGTCCACCATGTCCACATAGTGTCCTAATTCCCTTTTTATGGGCTATATCATTTAAATGTGTCCACCATGTCCACATAGTGTCCTAATTCCCTTTTTATGGGCTATATCATTTAAATGTGTCCACCATGTCCACATAGTGTCCTAATTCCCTTTTTATGGGCTATATCATTTAAATGTGTCCACCATGTCCACATAGTGTCCTAATTCCCTTTTTATGGGCTATATCATTTAAATGTGTCCACCATGTCCACATAGTGTCCTAATTCCCTTTTTATGGGCTATATCATTTAAATGTGTCCACCATGTCCACATTCCCTTTTTAT